>NW_027395284.1:1681612-1945763 GCF_027580225.2 Misgurnus anguillicaudatus | reverse complement strand
AAGCGACCCGAGCTGATACCAAACGTGACGCGTAAACACTGTAGTTCACTGATTGGTCTGAGAGAATCGTCATCGGCGCCGTCATCCTATTATGTAAAATATTAGCTTTAGCTTAAGCTTGCTGCTAACTTGCGCTGTCTCGAGCAAACATGTTGTCATCTGTGCTCTGTTTTAAGTTTCCAAACACCCTTTTAGCGATTAAAAACGTCCACAGGTTGTGAATCAGGAACACATAAAAGTTTTTTCCAGACTTGCAGTTTGTGGCGGCACATTCGCGACGTGCACGTCAGTATTATTTATGCTTTAATGCAACTTCATTGAGGCTCAGCGGAGCGCCGTCGACAGACGCCACGGGTGTTTGAACAGAAACTGTTATGTGAGAGAGAGGTAGTTATAAACGCGATGTGCAAAGTAAACTTCTATTTGTGGTGGCCAATTTTAATTTTGTGGCGGCACATTCGCGACGTGCACGTCAGTATTATTTATGCTTTAATGCAACTTCATTGAGGCTCAGCGGAGCGCCGTCGACAGACGCCACGGGTGTTTGAACAGAAACTGTTATGTGAGAGAGAGGTAGTTATAAACGCGATGTGCAAAGTAAACTTCTATTTGTGGTGGCCAATTTTAATTTTGTGGCGGCACATTCGCGACGTGCACGTCAGTATTATTTATGCTTTAATGCAACTTCATTGAGGCTCAGCGGAGCGCCGTCGACAGACGCCACGGGTGTTTGAACAGAAACTGTTATGTGAGAGAGAGGTAGTTATAAACGCGATGTGCAAAGTAAACATCTATTTGTGGTGGCCAATTTTAATTTTGTGGCGGACTGATAAATAAATAAATGTATGGGAATGTACAAGGACGCTCTCTCTTGTATGATGTCACAGCCGTATGCAGCGCAAATATAACGACACGCCTATAATTCCTCCCACTGCGAAGTGATACTAAACTCGATGGAAAAGCTAACCACGCCAAAGTGAGGTGAGCTGACCCGACCCAAACTAAACTAAACCGTGGGGTACTATGCAATGGAAAAGCGCCATTTGAGGCCAGACGGCCGCATCTTCCTGTGACCGATCGCATCGACGGCGCCCCCGAAGGCCGTCCGACTACCATTTCATTACTGTGTGTGACCAGGTGGAAAGGCGCACGAAGCCAGGTCTGAAACCAAATATTCTTCGAGATCTACCCATTTTCCGTTTCCAGCCCGGTTAAACCGTGCAGAGAGAAAAACGTGAAACAATTTAAATCAAATGGATTTAAATAGCGCATTTCAATATATCGTTTCGTTATTACAAAGTAACTTTACGTGGAATAGAAACAAAGAAATGTACAGAGCAATCGAGAAACAACGAAAGCATAGCAATTTTAGAACGTGGATAAATAAAAACACAAGGGCTCAATGACTTACCCGTTGTCGTTGTGAGTTAAACAAATACAGCTATGCTTCCAGATCTGCCGACGTTGCTGTGGTTCTTCGACAGCTGTAGTACAGTGAAAAAAAAAGTTTTCAGGTGTTTTGAACATCCCAATCTGTCTCGTTCGCTTTTTCAGCTGTGTCGATGATGTTTAAGTCGTCATCGTGTCACCTCCAAAATACGAATGCATACAGGTTGAAAACAACACGAGGATGAATAAATGATGACAGAGTTATCATTATAAATTAAAATATTTTCTTACTGCAAGTCATTTAGGTAATCAAGAAAATACTTTACCCGTTGTCTTAAACAAATACAGCTATGCTTCCAGGCGTGTCGACGTTGCTGTGGTTTTTCGACCGCTGTAGTATGAAGGGTAGTGGAAAAAAAGTTTTCAGGTGTTTTTAACATCCCAAACTGTCTCGTACGATTTTCTTGCGCCTTCAGCTGTGTCGAGGCTGTTTAATTCGTCCTGGTATCACCTCCGCAAACTGTAAGGAAAATAATTAAATACATTACAAAAACATTTCGTTATCAGCGTGTTCATTTCCATGCAAGCTTTTCGTTAAACCAATAATGCCAACGAATACACAGCACTTTTAAAACACACGAATTAAAAAACACTCTGTCATTCACGCACAAAAGAAACAAATTCTGTTTTTTACCTAACTTATTTGTCCCCGAGAAGGGGAGCGCACCGTTCATGGAAACACTGCAATACCACGTCGATGCATGGAGTGGAAGGAGCAAGCTCCGCTTCCATTTCCGAAGGTCAAAAATCCATTTAACGTATAGTCCCCGGGTAGGAGACGTATCAGACATTAAACTGATAAGAACAGATTTTTCTTTCGAAAATTTTTTTATTGTCATCACATCTTTTTTCCAAAAACAAACATGGCTTTAAAGAAACACTCACATTCACAGTCACAGTCATTAATTTCAATAAAATATCTTTAAAACGTCAGACAATACATAACATTTAAGACTTTTTTAAAGAGATAGGACTATTAAAATCTTTTCTGGGTGTTAAAAGGGTAAAAAGCCAATGAGTTTAAGAATAAAACAATGCATGAAGTTTTAAACAATTATAAAACAACAACCTAAATCAATTTAAAAAGTCCTTTATTGTCCAGGGCCGGGGTGAGCCCTTACCAACGTGGCCATCCCCCCACTCTACAGAACAAACTTTTTTATTTTTATTTTTTCCCTGGTGCCCAGCGGAGATCCCCACCCTCCGGCCCGCTGTTCCCGTAGCCGGTGGTGGTCTGGGTGCATCTACGGGCAGCCCGGCACGGTGGCAAGCGGGGACCTCCCTGTGTGACCCCGGCCCCTTCGTCCGAATGATTATGTCCGGTGCCCCTGCAACACCGTTCTGACCATCCGCTCGCGTGCGTGGAGGGGCACCGTAACACGTTTCCCCACCAGCAGGTTCCTGGTGGTCCAGATGGTGTCCTTAATGGCATTTAGGGTGAGCCAGAGCGAGGTGAACTCTTGTGCTGACAACACCCTCAGGCCCAGACCCACCCCCAGGACTGCGAGCTTGTAGTCCATCTGGACCCCACCTGCTGGCAGGCACGGGAAAAACAGGGGACCGGTTCTGGCCCACAGGTCCCTCGCATTACCGCACTCCCAGAGCAGATGTCGAACAGTCTCTGGTAGATTACACCCAGTCTGTGGACAGACTGGGTTCTTGGCCATACCCCGGGAGTGCATTACCGCCCTGACTGGGAGGATCTCATGGGCCACCAACCACGCCAAATCTTTGTGTCTGTTCTGAAGAGCGGGGTGGGCAGCGTTCCTCCATACTTGTTTGGCCTCCTCTAAAGTGAGGCCTGGAACTGGGCTCACTGACTCCTGGTCCTGTACAAGAGAGACAAGAGATTTGTGATTTGTTAAAATATTTACATCTTGAGTCTCTAAAATATATTTCTTTAAAAATGTCTTGATAAAACTGTACTGTTGGGGCAAATTAAAAGATACTGGAGTTTTTAAATCAACTGGTAAAACTTTTAAAAATCTCAGGTAGGACCCCATCCAATATCTGACCATAGCTGTCGTCTTGTTCTCGTTGGATGGGGTCACTGCATAACTAATGTGCAGTGCAGTAAATCGGCTTGTTAAAAACAGTTGTGGGTCTGGGAGGCCTATCCCACCATTTTCTGGTCTTTTCTTTACGACCTCTCTCTTTAGACGTTCCCATTTGGACCCCCACAGGAAATAAAACACGGCCCTCTCCACGTCTGTAAAAAATTGTTTAGGAGGACTAAAAACAGAACATACAATGTTTCTCTTTTAAAGTTCATGCTTTTTAAAACCTTACTGCTCATGGCCCTCACTGTCTCTACAATCAATGTGAGAAGTGTGAGGACTAACATCCGAGCACAGAGTGTTTTATCCCTTTTAAAGTCTTTTAAGTCAGATGTGTTTTTATTGCAAGAGTGTTCTCTGCCCTTTTTAACTAATTACAGAAGGTGGGAGGAACTATGGACCCCAGGACCCTCACTGTGGAGTGGATCAAATTTTAATAAATCAGATGGTGTTGCAATTTTAATAAATAATCCTAACATCTTGGTGAAGGGCAGCACGGTGGTGAGGGACGGACGGGCCATTTTAGCAAATCTGACTTTTTTCGACAGGGATTTTAAGATTCTCAACGTGTATGGTTTTACAGATAAAAATGAAAGGCATGAACTTTTAGAGGTTTTGCAGCCTCACATGCTAGGTAGGGCTCCCCTGGTGGTGGCAGGGGATTTTAATTGTGTTTTAAGCCAAAAGGATAGGAAGAGGGTAGGGGAAGATTTTAAGGTAGATAAAACATCGGTTTTATTGCAGGGTTTAGTGAGAGATTTTAAGTTAGTCGACTGTTTTAAACTAATGCATCAGAGAGAGGAGGGCTTCACCTGGTTCAGTGGTGATGGCACTAAAGCCTCTCGAATCGACTATGTTTTTACAAGAGACTGCCCGCCAACCGATGCTACATTGACCCCCCTGTTCTTTTCTGATCACATGATGCTGTCTTGCACCCTTTCACTGCCCACTGGTGTGACGGTAGGGGGAGGGCTGTGGAAGCTGAACTGTTCCCTTCTCGAGGATGAGGAGGTAGTTAGAGAATATAGGGAGCAGTTTAGCCAATGGCAGACCCTCCAAGACTTTTATGATTCACGTACACAATGGTGGGAGATGGTAAAAGACAGGACAAGGCAATTTTTTAGAAAAATAGGAAAGATGAAAAAAGACAGGGAGAAAAGACGCATGATGGGGCTGCAAAAAAGACTGCAGAGGTATTTTAATCTTTTAAATGAAGGATTGGATTTTAGTCAAGAAATCAAAGAAGTTAAAGAGGAAATGTCAGCTTTAAGTGAAACTCAAAGCAAAGGAGTAATTTTAAGAAGTAGAGAAAGAGATATTGAGGAAGGGGAAAAATGCACCAGATATTTTTTTAAGAAGATTGTTACAAAGGCTAAAGCAATAACATCACTAAAAACAGGTGGGAGGGAAGTGCATACAACAAAAGAAATTTTAAATGGAGTGACGGAATTCTATGAAAGTTTATATTGCAATAAAGAAGTAGAAAACGAGACAATAAAGGAAGTTTTAGAGTTTGTAGAAAAAAAGGTAAGTTGTGAAAATGTGTTTTTATCTCAAGATTTAACCATTTTAGAATTACATACTGCTCTTAAAGGTTTTAAACGAGGGAAGTCCCCAGGAATGGATGGACTCCCCCTGGAGTTTTATGTGACGTTTTGGGATATTTTAGCACATGATTTATTGACGGTTTTTAAGGAATTTGAGACTCTAGACAAACTTCCTGACAGCTTCAGAATAGGGATAGTTTCACTTTTACATAAGAAAGGAGACAAGACTGACCTTAAGACGTGGCGACCAATCACACTTTTAAATTTTGACATTAAACTTTTTAGTAAAATTTTAGCAACACGAATGTCTACTGTTTTAGAGGACGTAATCCACCCGGATCAAGCATGTGCTGTGCCCGGGAGGAAGATCACGGACAGTCTGGTGCTGATTAGAGATGCCATCTGTTTTGCGAGAGACAGAAACATTCGGCTAGCAGTCCTAAATTTAGATTTTGAAAAAGCATTCGACCGGGTCTCGCACAAGTACCTGTTTCAGGTACTGGAAAAAATGGGTTTCCCAGGGAGATTCATAGCTTGGGTGGGATTGCTGTACAACGGCTTAGTCAGCAGAATTCTAGTTAACGGGCATCTTTCCAAAGCTGTAAATATATGCAGCGGCGTCCGTCAGGGGTGTCCTTTATCTCCCCTCCTGTATGTGGCATGTATGGAACCACTGGCACAGATCTTGAGAAGCGATAAATGGATTAAAGGACTAGACGTGCCTGGGACTGGTGGACTGACAGCGACCTGTGTTTTATATATGGATGACGTAACCCTTTTAACAACTGATGTTTTATCTTTACGAAGAGCAATGGACTTGACTGACTGGTACGGTCGGGCCTCAGGCGCTAAACTCAACAGAAGTAAGTCTGAGGCCCTGCTCTTCGGGCCGTGGGGAAACATTGACACAGGAGGACTGGATGTGGATTTTAAAGAAACAGACCTAAAAATTTTAGGAGTTAAATTTGACAAGGAGGGTGGTGGACGGGGAAACTGGACTGACTTGTTAGGGAAAGTTAGGAAAAGACTGGGGTTTTGGGGACAGAGACAGTTGACATTACATGGAAAAGTGTTGATTTTTAAAGCTGTAATTTTACCATTGCTTTTACTTGTATGTTCTGTTTTTAGTCCTCCTAAACTGATAAGAACAGATACTACACTTGATCTTAGCCAAAAGGCCGAGAAGCGATACCGCAATAGACGCAGCCAAAGGGGAGCCGGCGAAGGCGCTGGCTTTCGGGGTGGAGGCTAGCGGGCATTTAACTCTAATATGAAGTAGTATGTAATATGAAGGGTAGAGTGAAAAAAAAGTGTTAAAGTGTTTTAAACATCCAAATCTGTTCGTTTACTTTGTATTTTTTTCCTGTTTTCGAGTAAAAAAGAATTCTTAAATCGAGATGCATTTTCTTAAGCAAAGTGGCTTAGATTTTAAGTCTTGTTTACTGAAATAAATTCTAAAATGTAATAGGTTAAGGCCTAAATCAAGTAAAAATATATGCCAGTGGTTTAAGGGAAATAAACCTAAATTGAGTTTATTATTGCATTAAGTTGGAACAGAAATTAAGTTTATTTTTCTTACCCCACCGGCAGATATTTTTACTTGTTTTAAATATAAACCTGTTGCTTTTTAGAATGTATTTCAATTATTACAACACATAATATCTTAAGCCACTTTGCTTAACAAGTAAATGCATCTCGATTTAAGAATGGTCAGATATTTACTAGAAAACAAGACAAAAACTTCCAAACATGAATTTACAGACGGCTGGAAATTTTAAACAAAATAACTAGACATACCTATTCGGGTCTGCTCCCGTTTGCTGTGATGAAGGGGGTCTTAGTCCAAAGCACATTTTGAGGAATACTTACACATTTTACTTCTTATTTCTTTAGAATTAATTATTATTTATTTTCAATTACAAAGTATGCGATCTGATTTTCTAATCGCGGTGTGTTTTATTCCTCGTTTGCTTGCATGGATTTGCTTTATTTATTTTGCTTGTTGCATTTAAATGCACATTTGATTTGTTGCCGCATTATCCTGTGTTAATGTATTTCAACGTGCTTATAAACAAAAAGTGCGTTATTATAACCAATTATATAGCTGTGAAATATATAAAAGTATTCCCAAAAACCCAGGTAAAAAAGTAAAATAAAAAATAAACCATTTTGATTTAGCAAAAGTTTACAAATAAATGCACTCCCTGTACACAACAAGCACGTCTGGTTACCATTCATGTTTTGCATGATTTAAGTCTCGTCGCATACATGTTTGCGTAAGGATTTGATATTTATTTTTTGTGGAAGTTTATTAAACTAAAAGGCTTTGTATTTTTGCTCCGTGAGCCGCTTGGACGCTGTTTAAATAGTCATCGGGAGTTAACTGTATTTTGCTGTCCTGCAGTTTTTTTCTTTCTTTACGTGTGTATATAAGTGTATGTACCATTTATATAACTATTTCCACATGTAATATCTGAGCGGTGGTTTTTGAGACTTAAACAGAAGGCGAGAGTATGTTTGTGTGTTTTGGTTTATTTTTGGTTCGTCACTGCTTTTAAGAACTATGCACTGATTTGCTGTGTGGTTTGTCCCTTCTGTTAAAAAGTGGATTTAATCTAGTCTCTCCAATTGTGGGTAAATAACCGGTGGGCCGTAAATTTTATCTTTTAAATATTTTTAAGCACTTTCTGTAAAAAATAAATTTGTACTATTTTTGGAGAGTCACGTCTCTGTCTTTAATCCCATCCGAACCAGCAGGGTCCTTTTCATATTTTTGTAACTTTTTTGTTTGTTTATTTTTTCTCTTGGGTTCAATCTATTTTCCTGTGTGAATAAATAACCCAGGTGACCTAGTCGGTTCCTTTTCATACCTTTAACCAAAGGTTACACATGCAAGCAAACGAGGAATAACACATACGATTAGATCATCACGTCACATACTTTGGAATTAATAAGAAACAATTATTCAGTCTAAAGAAATGAGAAGTAAAACGTGTATGTACTTCTTCAAATGGGCACACTTTGGACAACGACCCCCGTCATTACAGTAAAATGTTTCCCTACTTCCGGTCAAAGCCGCCATTTTGTGAAATGGGCATATAGGCGACGCTGGAGCATGCCGCCATTGTCTCTGTTCAACAAAACAATTGTGTTTATATATAGATCTATTCGATTTTTTTTCGATTTCAATCACCGAATACAAGGTACAACACGATGCCATCTGGCCCTTCTCTCTGGTTTATGTTTGTAAGGAAAATAGAGGGCGAAATTCCATTTCAGTCAAACATTCCTTCGTGCCACGCTGCTTTTTTTCTTTGAACGAAAAAAAAACCCGTGTGCTCCGCCTAAGTGCGTTATTATAATTCATTATATAGCTGCGAAATATATAAAAGTATTCCCAGCAAACACAAAACGTTTTTATAACGTTTTTGTATTTGCTGGGTTGGCATCACTTTCTTTAGCTCACACAAAATTCTACCAAAAAACAGCATATCATTTTCTACTAAATAACTGCATACACTGTGGATTAAAAATGTCCGGAATGCGAACCTGGTAAAACCCAGGTAAAAAAAGCAAATAAAAAATAAACCATTTTGATTTAGCAAAAGTTTACAAATAAATGCACTCCCTGTACACAACAAGCACGTCTCGTTACCATTCATATTTTGCGTGATTTAAGTTTCGTCGCATACATTTTGGAATAAAATAAGGCTTTTAATGTATGCAGACTTCATTCTCCATTAAGGGCTTATCAATCATAATGAACGCTGTTAACTATTCTCATTGAATGGTCTAAATCCAATGCTGGTAAAGAAATCAAATGTCCATTTAAACGCAACAAGCAAACAGCTATGCTTCCAGGTCTGTCGACGTTGCTGTGGTTTTTCGACAGCTGTAATATGAAGGGTAGAGTGAAAAAAGTGTTTAAGTGTTTTAACATCCAAATCTGTTCGTTTACTTGCTACTTTTTTCCTGTTTTCGAGTAAAAAAATAATTCTTAAATCGAGATGCATTTTCTTGTTAAGCAAAGTGGCTTAGATTTTAAGTCTTGTTTACTGAAATCAATTCTAAAATGTAATAGGTTAAGGCCTAAATCAAGTAAAAATATATGCCAGTGGGTTAAGGGAAATAAACCTAAATTGAGTTTATTATTGAATTCAGTTGAAACTGAAATTAAGTTTATTTTTCTTACCCCGCCAGCAGATATTTTTACTTGTTTTAAATATAAACCTGTTGATTTTTGTAATTTATTTCAATTATTACAATACATAACATCTTAAGCCACTTTGCGTAACAAGTAAATGCATCTCGATTTAAGAATTGTCAGATATTTACTAGAAAACAAGACAATAACAGCAAGACAGACCTTAATTTACTTTTTTCTTCCAAACATGAATTTACAGACGGCTGGAAATTTTAAATAAAACAACTAGACATACCTATTCGGGTCTGCTCCCGTTTGCTGTGATGAACGGGGTCTTGGTCCAAAGCACATTTTGAGGAATACTTACACATTTTACTTCTTATTTCTTTAGAATTAATTATTATTTATTTTCAATTACAAAGTATGCGATCTGATTTTCTAATCGCGGTGTGTTTTATTCCTCGTTTGCTTGCATGGATTTGCTTTATTTATTTTGCTTGTTGCATTTAAATGCACATTTGATTTGTTGCCGCATTATCCTGTGTTAATGTATTTCAACGTGCTCATAAACAAAAAGTGCGTTATTATAACCAATTATATAGCTGTGAAATATATAAAAGTATTCCCAAAAACCCAGGTAAAAAAGTAAAATAAAAAATAAACCATTTTGATTTAGCAAAAGTTTACAAATAAATGCACTCCCTGTACACAACAAGCACGTCTGGTTACCATTCATGTTTTGCATGATTTAAGTCTCGTCGCATACATGTTTGCGTAAGGATTTGATATTTATTTTTTGTGGAAGTTTATTAAACTAAAAGGCTTTGTATTTTTGCTCCGTGAGCCGCTTGGACGCTGTTTAAATAGTCATCGGGAGTTAACTGTATTTTGCTGTCCTGCAGTTTTTTTCTTTCTTTACGTGTGTATATAAGTGTATGTACCATTTATATAACTATTTCCACATGTAATATCTGAGCGGTGGTTTTTGAGACTTAAACAGAAGGCGAGAGTATGTTTGTGTGTTTTGGTTTATTTTTGGTTCGTCACTGCTTTTAAGAACTATGCACTGATTTGCTGTGTGGTTTGTCCCTTCTGTTAAAAAGTGGATTTAATCTAGTCTCTCCAATTGTGGGTAAATAACCGGTGGGCCGTAAATTTTATCTTTTAAATATTTTTAAGCACTTTCTGTAAAAAATAAATTTGTACTATTTTTGGAGAGTCACGTCTCTGTCTTTAATCCCATCCGAACCAGCAGGGTCCTTTTCATATTTTTGTAACTTTTTTGTTTGTTTATTTTTTCTCTTGGGTTCAATCTATTTTCCTGTGTGAATAAATAACCCAGGTGACCTAGTCGGTTCCTTTTCATACCTTTAACCAAAGGTTACACATGCAAGCAAACGAGGAATAACACATACGATTAGATCATCACGTCACATACTTTGGAATTAATAAGAAACAATTATTCAGTCTAAAGAAATGAGAAGTAAAACGTGTATGTACTTCTTCAAATGGGCACACTTTGGACAACGACCCCCGTCATTACAGTAAAATGTTTTCCCTACTTCCGGTCAAAGCCGCCATTTTGTGAAATGGGCATATAGGCGACGCTGGAGCATGCCGCCATTGTCTCTGTTCAACAAAACAATTGTGTTTATATATAGATCTATTCGATTTTTTTTTCGATTTCAATCACCGAATACAAGGTACAACACGATGCCATCTGGCCCTTCTCTTTGGTTTATGTTTGTAAGGAAAATAGAGGGCGAAATTCCATTTCAGTCAAACATTCCTTCGTGCCACGCTGCTTTTTTTCTTTGAACGAAAAAAAAACCCGTGTGCTCCGCCTATACAATTCGTTTTCCTGTTTATGATTATTTTATGCTTAAAACAAGCAAATAAATCTGCCTAAAGGGTAAGAAAAAAAGTCGTGAACTTTTCCCATAAATACTATTTCAAGAAAAACTGTCCTACCCCACTGGCCGATTTTTTGCTTGTTTAAATTCACTTCGATTGCATATATAAAAATATTGTCTACAAACTAGATCACCGGGCAGATGTTTATCTTTTTAGTATCCACCGAAGACACATGCGAACCTGCATATGGGCCAAACTTTTCCACAATACACATTCGTTGTGTGCACGCGCCATTGTCTTTGTTCAACGCGACAGCGTGCTCCGCCTAAATAATTTGACCCATTTTAACATGGGTTTGTTTCTCGTTGTTGTTTTTTCTTTGAAAACAATCTATATAGCGCTCTCCACAATCGTTTTGGTGTTAGCTTTACGTGGAATAGAAACACACAAAAGTACTGAGCGAACGAGAAACATATTATAGAACGCGCAACATCATATAGATCACGGATTGGAAACCAAACTGGCAACCACGCACAAAAGAAGCAAACTCTGGTTTTAAACTCACCTTATTTGTGCCCGGAAAGCGCCCGAGTCGATGAACGGAGTGGACGGAGCAAGCCTCGCTTCCATTTCCGAAGGTCAAAAATCCATTTAAACTTGTAGTCCCCGGTGTCCACTTGTTCTTGTCCAAAAAGCCGAGAAGCGATACCGCAATGGGAGCCGGAGAAGGCGCTGGCTGTCGGGATGGAGGTTAACGGGTCAGAGGTCTGGCACTGAAGGTCTGGGTCCATTCCTCACCGTGTGCATTTCACTCTATACGTGTAAAAAACATACAAATACATAAAATACATACAGAAACAGTTATCACTTACACAAAAAGAACATGAAGGTAAAGCTTCAGTTAATTTGCCTGCTGATTGCTTTTTGCATGCACATAAAAAACTGAACAAAACTGATATACTAAACAAAATAGGCCCTAAAATTGAGGAACACCAGTTGTATAGCTATTTTTTAAATATGAAATAAGACAATAAATTACAAATAACATTTGAATGCCTGCAGCTTGTTCATGTCCACTCCACAAAAAAAAACAGTGTGACCCTTCTATTTGGTTTCAAGTTTGAAAGTTTCGAACCTATGCAACACTCTTAAGACAAATGCTCCTAAAAAGTACCAAATAAGGGTTCCTCAGCATGTAACCACAGCAGAACCCGTTTTTTGGTACTATATGGAAACTTTTTATAAGGTTCTATAAAGAATCTTGCCTTGAAAAGTGCTCGCCTCAATGGTGCTATAAAAAAACATTAATTTATCAGCTGTCAGGAGTGACATTTTTGTTACTTATCCACTTTTTAATGTATAACACTTGATAAAGATTATTTATTGTCAATTCTTCACATGTTTCAAGCATACAAAGCAATCGAAATACAAGGTGCATCAGCATTCAGTTAATATGCCACCTGGAGCTGGAATCAGCTTTCAGAAGAGATCAGATGTGTTTCAACGGTAGACACTTTTAAATCTAGATGAAAAACACGACGGTTTAACTTTGCATTTACTGAATGATTTAAAACAGTACGAATGAAACAGTATAAAAGAATACAACAGTATGAACCTGTAGCTGGAATCAGCTTTCGGATGAGATCAGATGTGTTTCAACAGTAGGCACTTTTAAACCTAGATTAAAAACACATCAGTTTAACTTTGCATTTACTGAATGATTTAAAACAGTACGAATGAAACAGTATAAAAGAATACAACAGTATGAACCTGTAGCTGGAATCAGCTTTCAAATGAGATCAGATGTGTTTCAACAGTGGGCACTTTTAAACCTAGATTAAAGACACATCGATTTAACTTTGCATTTACTGAAGAATATAAAACAGTACGAATAAAACAGTATAAAAGAATACAACAGTATGATCGGTTTAACTTTGCATTTACTGAATGATTTAAAACAGTACGAATAAAACAGTATAAAAGAATACAACAGTATGAACCTGTAGCTGGAATCAGCTTTCAGATGAGATCAGATGTGTTTCAACAGTAGGCACTTTTAAATCTAGATTTAAAGACACATCGGTTTAACTTTGCATTTACTGAAGAATTTGAAACAGTACGAATGAAACAGTATAAAAGAATACAACAGTATAAACCTGTAGCTGGAATCAGCTTTCAGATGAGATCAGATGTGTTTCAACAGTAGGCACTTTTAAATCTAGATTAAAGACACAACGGTTTAACTTTGCATTTACTGAATAAACAGTACGAATAAAACATTATAAAAGAATACAACAGTATGATCGGTTTAACTTTGCATTTACTGAATGATTTAAAACAGAACGAATAAAACAGTATAAAAGAATACAACAGTATGAACCTGTAGCTGGAATCAGCTTTCAAATGAGATCAGATGTGTTTCAACAGAAGACACTTTTGAATCTAGATTAAAAACACATCGGTTTAACTTTGCATTTACTGAATGATTTAAAACAGTACGAATAAAACAGTATAAAAGAATACAACAGTATGATCGGTTTAACTTTGCATTTACTGAATGATTTAAAACAGTACGAATAAAACAGTATAAAAGAATACAACAGTATGATCGGTTTAACTTTGCATTTACTGAATGATTTAAAACAGTACGAATAAAACAGTATAAAAGAATACAACAGTATGAACCTGTATAGCTGGAATCAGCTTCAGATGAGATCAGATGTGTTTCAACAGTAGGCACTTTCAAATCTAGATTAAAAACACCATCGGTTTAACTTTGCATTTACTGAATGATTTAAAATAAAACAGTATAAAAGAATAAAACAGTATGAACCTTGCCTGTTATAAAGGGAATGAAGCTTACGGTATGGTGCTTACCTGCAGAAATAAAGTACAAAAAGAACACACAGAACTTCAATTTTCAACCTGTTTGTGATTACCACACAATCCCGTCACCTGGCTGTGGTCTTCATTTGGTGAACGGTTCTTCACTCATAATTGACCTATACAAGAAATAGAGAAGAATATTAAGCAATTCTGCTCTTACATTTAGATGTGCCCCAAGAACACAGACACACCGGCTCCAAAATGTTGAAACAGTACATTTCTGTTATTTTAATGTGGCAAATGTGTCAGCTTTAAAAGAATCATACCTTACCTTTTAAACAGGATGCGCACTGCATTAAATACCTTTACTCCCAGCATAAGCAAGCAATTTTCAAAATGCTTTAAAAGTAAATGGTGATTATTTTACTTGTTTGCCTGTTTTTGACTACCATAGAATCCTGTCGCCTGGATTCCAACCTATCATTTTCAGGCTTGTAAAGCAAATAATGAAATACATTATCATTGACTTCCATAGTAGGAAAAAAATATTTTGGAAGTATCGTGATAAATGATGAAGAAAATATTTTGAAAAATGATGGTTAGCACACAGTCGATGGTACCTATTAAATTTCATCATATTTTTTTATTCCTACTATGGAAGTCAATGGTCACTATCTGCTGTGGGTTTACCATCATTCCTCAAAATATCTTCTTTTGTGTTAATCAGAAAAAACGAACGCATACAGGTTTAAAACAACACGAGGATGAGTAAATGATGACAGATTTATCATTATTATAAATTGAAATATTTTCTTACTGCAAGTCATTTAGGTAATCAAGAAAATACTTTACCCGTTGTCTTTGCAAGTTAAACAAATACAGCTTTGCTTCCAGGTCTGTCGACGTTGCTGTGGTTTTTCGACAGCTGTAGTATGAAGGGTAGCGAATGAATGAATACATTTCACAAAAAATAATTTTTAACTATGCAAATATCTAAAAAGTCTTAAAATAAGATGCATTATTTTGATGAGCAAAATGACATAAGAAAATAAGCCTAGCCTTTCGGGAGACAAAACATAAAATTTAAGTGAATTTGGGCTTAAAACAAGCAAATAAATCTGCCAAAGGGCTTAGAAACAAATCTAGATTTAAACACCTAATTCAAGAAAAATTGTCTTAGCCCATTGGCAGATTTGTTGGCTTGTTTTAATGTACATTCATGTACAATATTTCGTTTTGTCTTGTATTTCTAAGCATTTTGTACTGCCCAACGTTGTCTAGGTTGTTTAACGGTTGTCATTTTCTTTTAAAAGCTTTATAATTTATTAGTTTGGATGATTGCCATTCCTGAGAACCGCTTACATTGTAAGTAAAAGAATCATCTAAGCATTATTTTGTTGAATGTCTCTTAGACATGTAGCTGTTTGATTGTGGTTCTATTTAATGGCCAGTCTATACTTGGGGAACGGTCAAACGTCTATTAGATTTTCACTGACAGCCCAAATTAAGCCTTGTTTTAGCCTAGACACATATTCGCGGTCTATTAGAAGTTATGTAGTCGTTTAATAGCCGCTTTTTGATGACCAATGCGTTCTTGGGCCGTGGTTAGACGTCTCTTGGATTTTCCGTAAAAAGACAAACGAATCTATTTTTAACACAAAGGCCAGGGGAGAGCGCGAACGCAGTCCCCCACTATCAGAAATTTTGCAGTCGAGATTCCCACATTTGGGGAATTCGCAAAGGGTCAGCACAACCGGAGTGCAATGGCTGAGCCTCGCCCTGGGTGAACCACCTTCATGATCATGGTATCTCCCCTGCCAGGTAAGTATGAGCAACAGCCTTTGAGGCCAGACGGCCGCATCTTCCTGTGACCGATCACATCGACGGCGCCCCCGAAGGCCGTCCGACTACCATTTCATTACTGTGTGTGACCAGGTGGAAAGGCGCACGAAGCCAGGTCTGAAACCAAATATTCTTCGAGATCTACCCATTTTCCGTTTCCAGCCCGGTTAAACCGTGCAGAGAGAAAAACGTGAAACAATTTAAATCAAATGGATTTAAATAGCGCATTTCAATATATCGTTTCGTTATTACAAAGTAACTTTACGTGGAATAGAAACAAAGAAATGTACAGAGCAATCGAGAAACAACGAAAGCATAGCAATTTTAGAACGTGGATAAATAAAAACACAAGGGCTCAATGACTTACCCGTTGTCGTTGTGAGTTAAACAAATACAGCTATGCTTCCAGATCTGCCGACGTTGCTGTGGTTCTTCGACAGCTGTAGTACAGTGAAAAAAAAGTTTTCAGGTGTTTTGAACATCCCAATCTGTCTCGTTCGCTTTTTCAGCTGTGTCGATGATGTTTAAGTCGTCATCGTGTCACCTCCAAAATACGAATGCATACAGGTTGAAAACAACACGAGGATGAATAAATGATGACAGAGTTATCATTATAAATTAAAATATTTTCTTACTGCAAGTCATTTAGGTAATCAAGAAAATACTTTACCCGTTGTCTTAAACAAATACAGCTATGCTTCCAGGCGTGTCGACGTTGCTGTGGTTTTTCGACCGCTGTAAGGGTAGTGGAAAAAAAGTTTTCAGGTGTTTTTAACATCCCAAACTGTCTCGTACGATTTTCTTGCGCCTTCAGCTGTGTCGAGGCTGTTTAATTCGTCCTGGTATCACCTCCGCAAACTGTAAGGAAAATAATTAAATACATTACAAAAACATTTCGTTATCAGCGTGTTCATTTCCATGCAAGCTTTTCGTTAAACCAATAATGCCAACGAATACACAGCACTTTTAAAACACACGAATTAAAAAACACTCTGTCATTCACGCACAAAAGAAACAAATTCTGTTTTTTACCTAACTTATTTGTCCCCGAGAAGGGGAGCGCACCGTTCATGGAAACACTGCAATACCACGTCGATGCATGGAGTGGAAGGAGCAAGCTCCGCTTCCATTTCCGAAGGTCAAAAATCCATTTAACGTATAGTCCCCGGGTAGGAGACGTATCAGACATTAAACTGATAAGAACAGATTTTTTTTTTCTTTCGAAAAATTTTTTATTGACACCATTTTACAACATTCATTTAAAACCACTTATTTTTGATACACACATGCATTAATAAAACTTCTAAGAGTTTAACGAGATAAAAATTTAAAAAAACTCTTTTTAATATATTATGTAAGAAACAAAGTGGTTAAAAAGAAAATAAATAACAACGTTTCATCATTAAATAAATACATTAAAATCATCAAAAATAAAATGCCTTTATTTGTACAGGGCCGGGGTGAGTCCCTATCAAAAGCCTTCACCCCACTCAACAGAACATGCATTTTTTTAACTTGGTGCCCAGAGGAGATCCCCACCCTCCGGCCCGCTGGCCCGCTGTTCCCGTAGCCGGTGGTGGTCTGGGTGCATCTACGGGCAGCCAGGCACGGTGGCAAGCTGGGACCTCCCTGTGGTACCCCGACCCCTTCATCCGAATGATTATGTCCGGTGCCCCTGCAGCATAGATTTCACCCTCTGCTCGCGTGCGTGGAGGGGCACCGTAACACGTTTCCCCACCAGCAGGTTCCTGGTGGTCCAGATGGTGTCCTTAATGGCGTTTAGGGTGAGCCAGAGCGAGGCGAATTGTTGGGCAGACAAATCCCTCAAGCCCCGACCCACCCCGAGGACTGCGAGCTTGTAATCCATCTGGACCCCACCTGCTGGCAGGCACGGGCAATACAGAGGGCCGGTTCTGGCCCACAGGTCCCTCGCATTACCGCACTCCCAGAGCAGATGTCGTACGGTCTCCGGAAGGTTGCACCCAGTCTGTGGGCAGACTGGGTTCCTGGCCATACCCCGGGAGTGCATTACCGCCCTGACTGGGAGGATCTCATGGGCGACCAACCATGCCAAATCTTTAAGTCTGTTCTGAAGAGCGGGGTGGGCAGCGTTCCTCCAAACTTGTTGGGCCTCACTTAATGTGAGGCCTGGGATTGGACTCACTGGTTCCCGGTCCTGCACAAAAGAGACAATATTCTTGTGATTAGTTAAAATGGTGACTTCTTCTTTCTCTAAAACATACTTCTTTAAAAACGTCTTAATAAAACAATGTTCTTTGGACAAGTTAAAAGAAACTGGAGTTCTTAAATCAACTGGTAAAATCTTTAGAGCTCTTAAGTAAGACCCCATCCAGAAACGGGTCATGGCAGCTGTCTTGTTCTCTCTGGATGGGGTCAGTGCATATCCAATGTGAAGGGCGGTGAAGCGGCTTCCTAAAAACAGGTGGGGATCTGGAAGGCCTTTTCCTCCATTCTCAGGTCTTTTCTTGAAGACCTCCCTTTTAAGTCTTTCCCATTTGGACCCCCACACGAAATAAAACACCGCCCCTCTGACCAGCTCTACCAGGAAACTCCTGGGGGGAATAAAAACAGAACAGACAAGCAAAATCAATGGTAAAATCACAGATTTAAAAATTAAAATTTTACCCTCGATCGTCAATTGTCTCAGTCCCCAAAACCCCAGTCTTTTCCTAACTTTCCCTAGCA
This sequence comes from Misgurnus anguillicaudatus, assembly GCF_027580225.2. Classification (NCBI taxonomy): domain Eukaryota; kingdom Metazoa; phylum Chordata; class Actinopteri; order Cypriniformes; family Cobitidae; genus Misgurnus; species Misgurnus anguillicaudatus. The sequence goes on along the minus strand of NW_027395284.1, from coordinate 1,927,338 downwards.
GGTCAGTCCAGTTTCCCCGGCCACCACCCTCCTTGTCAAATTTTACTCCTAAAATTTTTAAGTCAGTCGTTTTAAAATCCACATCCAATTGTCCTGTGTCTATGTTTCCCCACGGCCCAAAGAGCAGGGCCTCGGACTTACTCCTGTTAAGTTTAGCGCCCGAGGCCCGACCGTACCAGTCAGTCAAGTCCATTGCTCTTTGTAAAGATGTAATGTCAGTGGCTAAAATGGTCACGTCGTCCATATATAAAACGCAGGTCGCTGTCAGTCCACCGGTTCCAGGAACGTCCAGTCCTTTAATCCATTTATCCCTTCTCAAGATCTGTGCCAGTGGCTCAATGCATGCCACATACAGGAGGGGAGATAAAGGGCACCCCTGACGGACACCACTGCGTATATTTACCGCTTTTGATAAATGCCCATTTACCAAGATTTTGCTGACTAAGCCATTGTACAGCAGTCCCACCCAGGCTATAAACCTCCCTGGAAAACCCATTTTTTGCAGTACCCCAAACAGATACTGGTGCGAGACCCGGTCAAATGCTTTTTCAAAATCTAAATTTAGGACTACTAGCCTAATGTTTCTGTCTCTCGCATAACAGATGGCATCTCTAATCAGCACCAGGCTGTCCGTGATCTTCCTCCCAGGCACAGCACAAGCTTGATCCAGGTGGATTACGTCCTCTAAAACCTTTGACATTCGTGTTGCTAAAATTTTGCTAAAAAGCTTTACGTCGAAGTTTAAAAGTGTTAAAGGGCGCCAGTTTTTAAGTTCAGTCTTGTCTCCTTTTTTATGCAGTAGTGAAACTATCCCTAATCTAAAACTGTCAGGAAGTCTGTCAGAAGTCTCCAATTCTTTAAAAACTGTCAGTAACTCATGTGCTAAAATGTCCCAGAAAGTCAAATAAAACTCTAGGGGGAGTCCGTCCATTCCTGGGGACTTCCCCCTTTTAAAACCTTTAAGAGCATTTTGAATTTCTAAAACCGTAAAATCTTGAGATAAAAGCACATTTTTGTCACTTACCTTTTTCTCTACAAATTCTAAAACTTCCTGTAAAATGTCATTTTCCACTTCCTTTTTGTCATATAGGTTTTCATAAAAATCCGTAACCCCATTTAAAATGTCTTTTGTTGTGTGCACTTCCCTCCCCCCACATTTCAGAGATGTTATTGACCCTCCCCGTGTAATTATCTTTCTAAAAAAATATCTAGTGCACTTTTCTCCTTCTTCAATATCCCTCTCTCTGCTCCTTAAAATGACACCTTTACTAAGAGTTTCACTTAACACTGACATTTCCTTTTTCACTTCTTTAATATCTTCACTAAAATCATGTCCTTTGTTTAAAAGATTAAAATATCTTTGTAGTCTTTTTTGCAGCCCCACCATGCGTCTCTTTTCCTTATTTTTTCTAGTTTTCCCTACACTCCTAAAAAAACGTCTAGTTCTTTCTTTGACCATTTCCCACCACCGTGCCCGTGAATCATAAAAATCTTGCAAGGTCTGCCATTGGCTGAACTGCTCTCTGTATTCTTTAATAACATGTTCATCTTGCAATAGAGAGCAGTTCAGCTTCCACAGACCCCCCCCCTACTGTCACATCCGTGGGAAAAGAAAGAGTACAAGACAACATTACATGATCAGAATAAAAAACAGGGGTTAATGTTGCATCAGTCGGCGGGCAGTGTCTTGTAAAGACATAGTCGATTCGAGAGGCCCTGGTGCCATCACCACTGAACCAGGTGAAGCCCTCCTCTCTTTGATGCATTGTTCTAAAACAGTCGACTAAATTAAAATCTTTTACAATGCCCTGCAATAAAACTGATGTCTTATCAACTTTAAAATCATCTCCTGCCCTTCTTCTATCTTTTTGGGTTAAAACACAATTAAAATCCCCTGCTACAACAAGAGGAACCCTACCTAGCATGTGGGGCTGTAAGTCCTCTAAAAGTTCATACCGGTCATTTTTATCAGTAAAACCATACACATTAAGAACCCTAAAATCTTTATCTAAAAAGGTCAAATTAACTAAAATTGCCCGCCCATCTCTCACCACAGTGCAGTCCTTCACCACTATGTGTGGATTATTTATTAAAATTGCAACCCCATCATTTTTGTTGCCATTTGAGCCACTCCATACGGATGGTCCCTGGGTCCACATCTCCTCCAGTTCCCTGTAACTACTTTTAAAAGGCAGAGCACACTCTTGCAGTAAAAACATATCAGATTTAACAGTTTTTAAAAATGATAGGACACTCTGTGCTCTTGTGGTGGACCTCACACTTCTCACATTGATAGTAGAGATAGTGAGAGCCATGAGCAATATGGTTAAAAGCAGTATGAACTTAAAAAGAAATTTTTAAAAACATGTTAAAAGACTACAAAAATAATTAAAAACATAATATTTCTTGAGATACCTGCTCCTCCTTGATCTCAACCAAATTTGAGTCCGGAGAGCAGGTTGGTGCTGCCCGAGAAGCCACAGAGGGTCCCTCTTGTGGCTCCTTGGGCGATGATGTTCTTAGCCTAATTTGAAGAAAAGATACCTCATTGGGGGATTCTTGGGGCCACACACGATCCAGATCTTCCAAAGAGGAACTATCTGGTTGCTGTGTGGCCCGAAGCTTTTTCTCCTCTGTCTTGGACAAAGGAGATCCCGCAGGCCTTTTCTGCACTTGAGCACTTGGGAGTGAACAATCAGTTTCACTCCCACTAGAATCAGTACTCACCTCAGGCACAGTAATCATGCTGGAAACCGTTTCATCATCATCATCACCTTCTTTCTCTTCCTCCCCTTGTTCAACCACATTTGACTCCGCCCCTGGGGCCACCCCACTTCCTTCAATTTGCCCAATCCCTGAGGCTGGCTGGAATTTTGAATTTCCCGCCAAAACCTCAGGGACCGCCTCCTCCTCCCTTTGTTCCAGTGTTTGTTGGACATGTGGGGCGGCCATCTTGGGTGCCTTAAGCTTGTTGGCAAAACTTTTTGGGCAATCTCTGTAGAGATGGTTTGAATCTCCACAAAGATTGCACCTCCTGCCATTGGTACATTCTTCAAAAGTATGACCAGTTTCTCTGCACTTCCCACATATTAATTCCTGGCATGCTTCAGCGAGATGCCCCATACTTCCACATTTCCTACACAGTTTGGGCATCCCCTGATAGTGAATGTAGCCCCTGTTTTCTCCCAGCACAATCATTGAAGGCAGATGTCTCAGGCCTAGGTAGCCCCCAGCGTCTTCCCATTGTTTGATGGGAATTCGCCAGGAGCAGTTCCAAATGCCATCCTCATCAAGCACCTTGATAGGCGGGCCACGAACAGTGCAAAATCTACCCAGCCAAACACAAATGTCTTCACCAGTTACTGTTTCATTAAACATCCTGACAATCACAGTTTTAAGTGTGTTATCAGAAAGCCTTTCCACAGTAAACATAGAAAACTGGGCCTTTACAACCTCAAATCTTTGCCAGAAATCAGTAAGCAAGGAAGCACTATTAAAACTCAAATCAAAGCCTTTGTTAAAAGGCAACGTCATCAAACAATTAATTTCTGTAGCTTTGAAGTCAAGGGCTTTTTGGACAAACTTCCTGGAGAAGTCAAGACGTGACATCCCCAGGAGCTTACCCTCAACTTCTTTAAATAAAAACCGCACGCTGTGGTGCCTCCGCACGCCGGCACGAGCAGCCGACATGTTGGAGGCACCAACAGCTTAAAATATACTAAAACACACACTAAAACCAATAAACAATTTAAAAATTCAAACTTACCTTAAAACGATCGTTGCACAAATGCAGTGTCTTCTTTAAAACCTGATAAAAGAGAAAAAAGCAAGCAAAAAGCAAGCAAAAAGCAGTATATACCTCCCTGCAGATATGTGGTTTAAGCTATAGAAAAGTTAAAACCTAAAAACCTGCAATGAGGCGATCACTCCCCCTTGTGGCCAGACACTTGATCTTAGCCAAAAGGCCGAGAAGCCTTTTGTGTTATTTTTGTGTTAATCAGAAAAAACGAACGCATACTGGTTTAAAACAACACGAGGATGAGTAAATGATGACAGAATTATCATTATTATAAATTGAAATATTTTCTTACTGCAAGTCATTTAGGTAATCAAGAAAATACTTTACCCGTTGTCTTTGCAAGTTAAACAAATACAGCTTTGCTTCCAGGTCTGTCGACGTTGCTGTGGTTTTTCGACAGCTGTAGTATGAAGGGTAGCGAATGAATGAATACATTTCACAAAAAATCCTTTTTAACTATGCAAATATCTAAAAAGTCTTAAAATAAGATGCATTATTTTGATGAGCAAAAGGACATAAGAAAATAAGCTTAGCCTTTCGGGAGAAAAAACATAAAATTTAAGTGAATTTGGGCTTAAAACAAGCAAATAAATCTGCCAAAGGGGTTAGAAACAAATCTAGATTTAAACACCTAATTCAAGAAAAATTGTCTTAGCCCATTGGCAGATTTGTTGGCTTGTTTTAATGTACATTCATGTACAATATTTCGTTTTGTCTTGTATTTCTAAGCATTTTGTACTGCCCAACGTTGTCTAGGTTGTTTAACGGTTGTCATTTTCTTTTAAAAGCTTTATAATTTATTAGTTTGGATGATTGCCATTGCTGAGAACCGCTTACATTGTAAGTAAAAGAATCATCTAAGCATTATTTTGTTGAATGTCTCTTAGACATGTAGCTGTTTGATTGTGGTTCTATTTAATGGCCAGTCTATACTTGGGGAACGGTCAAACGTCTATTAGATTTTCACTGACAGGCCAAATTAAGCCTTGTTTTAGCCTAGACACATATTCGCGGTCTATTAGAAGTTATGTAGTCGTTTAATAGCCGCTTTTTGATGACCAATGCGTTCTTGTGCCGTGGTTAGGCGTCTCTTGGATTTTCCGTAAAAAGACAAACGAATCTATTTTTAACACAAAGGCCAGGGGAGAGCGCGAACGCAGTCCCCCACTATCAGAAATTTTGCAGTCGAGATTCCCACATTTGGGGAATTCGCAAAGGGTCAGCACAACCGGAGTGCAATGGCTGAGCCTCGCCCTGGGTGAACCACCTTCATGATCATGGTATCTCCCCTGCCAGGTAAGTATGAGCAACAGCCTTTGAGGCCAGACGGCCGCATCTTCCTGTGACCGATCACATCGACGGCGCCCCCGAAGGCCGTCCGACTACCATTTCATTACTGTGTGTGACCAGGTGGAAAGGCGCACGAAGCCAGGTCTGAAACCAAATATTCTTCGAGATCTACCCATTTTCCGTTTCCAGCCCGGTTAAACCGTGCAGAGAGAAAAACGTGAAACAATTTAAATCAAATGGATTTAAATAGCGCATTTCAATATATCGTTTCGTTATTACAAAGTAACTTTACGTGGAATAGAAACAAAGAAATGTACAGAGCAATCGAGAAACAACGAAAGCATAGCAATTTTAGAACGTGGATAAATAAAAACACAAGGGCTCAATGACTTACCCGTTGTCGTTGTGAGTTAAACAAATACAGCTATGCTTCCAGATCTGCCGACGTTGCTGTGGTTCTTCGACAGCTGTAGTACAGTGAAAAAAAAGTTTTCAGGTGTTTTGAACATCCCAATCTGTCTCGTTCGCTTTTTCAGCTGTGTCGATGATGTTTAAGTCGGATGAATAAATGATGACAGAGTTATCATTATAAATTAAAATATTTTCTTACTGCAAGTCATTTAGGTAATCAAGAAAATACTTTACCCGTTGTCTTAAACAAATACAGCTATGCTTCCAGGCGTGTCGACGTTGCTGTGGTTTTTCGACCGCTGTAGTATGAAGGGTAGTGGAAAAAAAGTTTTCTGGTGTTTTTAACGTCCCAAACTGTCTCGTACGATTTTCTTGCGCCTTCAGCTGTGTCGAGGCTGTTTAATTCGTCCTGGTATCACCTCCGCAAACTGTAAGGAAAATAATGAAATACATTACAAAAACATTTCGTTATCAGCGTGTTCATTTCCATGCAAGCTTTTCGTTAAACCAATAATGCCAACGAATACACAGCACTTTTAAAACACACGAATTAAAAAACACTCTGTCATTCACGCACAAAAGAAACAAATTCTGTTTTTTACCTAACTTATTTGTCCCCGAGAAGGGGAGCGCACCGTTCATGGAAACACTGCAATACCACGTCGATGCATGGAGTGGAAGGAGCAAGCTCCGCTTCCATTTCCGAAGGTCAAAAATCCATTTAACGTATAGTCCCCGGGTAGGAGACGTATCAGACATTAAACTGATAAGAACAGATTTTTTTTTTTCTTTCGAAAAATTTTATTGTCACACAATCATATAAAACATCTTGCCATCACTTCAAGTAAAATAAAATGCATGTTGTCACACAATCATATAACACATCTTGCCATCACTTCAAGTAAAATAAAATAAAATGCATGTTGTCACACAATCATATAAAACATCTTGCCATCACTTCAAGTAAAAAATGCATGTATTCGTCGTAGTTAAAACAAGTAAAAATAATAAATTATAAATCATCAAATAGTCAATTTATTTAAAAAGACACAAATAAATTTACACATAAATATTAAAAGCTCACTCTTCTGCTGTACATAAACTACAAGTGGGTACTTAAACAATCTTAAACCATCATTTCAGCTCCCCAGAACATTTCTACACCTGGCATGTCAGGACCCAGAGGAGATCCTCTTAAACCAAGGCTCCGCTGCCCCAGCCTGATTGTTTGTGGGGGGCATCTACGGGCAGTCAGGACTCGTGGCTGAGGGGACCTCCCTGTGAAGCTCCGACCCCCACGTCCGAATGGCGACGTATGGCGTACTCCTGCAGCCTTTCTTTGGCCAGCTGTAACATGGCCTGCAGAGACACCTGTACGCGCTTCCCCACCAGCAGGTTTCTGGAGGTCCATATGGCATCTTTGATGCAATTAATGGTAAGCCAGAGCCTGGTATAAGTGTCCGCTGGCATTTGGCTCTGGCCTGTTCCACCCATGACCATCCTGTAATCTGTGACCCCCCCTGCTGGCAGGTACGGGAATTGCTGGGGGCCAGCCGTTGCCCACAGGTCCCTCACAGCACTGCATTCCCAGAGTGCATGTCTCACGGTCTCAGGCATGCCGCAACTGAGCCGTGGACATATTGGATTTCTTGACATTCCCCGGGAATGCATCACGACCCTGACCGGGAGGATCTCATGGGCTGCCATCCACGCCAGGTCCTTGTGCCTGTTCTGAAGAGCTGAATGGGACACATCGCGCCACACTTTCTTGGCCTCATCTAGCATGAGCCCGCGCACTTGACTCACTTTTTCCCGTTCCTGCACAGCAGAGAGAATAGAGCGGTGATTAGTTAAAACATCTATACTTTCTTTTTCCAGGTTGTATTGTCTTAAAAAGGTTTTAATAAAAGCATAGGCTGGCGGTAAATCAAATGCAATGGGTGTTTTTAAATTAACTGTTAAAAGCTTTAAGGACCGCAAATACGACCCCATCCAGAATCTGGCCATGGCTATTGTTTTGTGGTCTTTAGATGGGGTTGTAGCATATTTTATATGTAGTGCAGTGTAGTGTGCTCCTAAAACCAGGTGGGGGTCCGGCACCCCTTTGCCTCCATGCTTAGGTGCTTGCTTCATGATCTCTCTCTTAAGCCTCTCCCATTTGGACCCCCACAGGAAATAAAAGACAGCTCGATTCAGGGCTAAAAAGAAGGATCTAGGAGGATAAAAGACTGAACACAACAATAAAATTAGTGGCAAAATCACTGCTTTTATTATTAAAACTTTCCCTTCCAATGTAAGTTGGCGAAGTCCCCAAAGCCCCAGTCTCTGTCTCACTTTTGCTAAAACCTCTGACCAATTCCCACTACCTCCTCCTTTACTGTCAAACTTAATGCCCAATATTTTCAAGTCTGTCTTTTTTACAGTCAAATCCAGTCCATTTGTGTCTATAGGTTGCCAGGGGCCAAAGAATTGTGCTTGTGTTTTGTCTCTGTTTAGTTTGGCCCCTGAAGCTCTCCCAAACCAGTCAGTCACATCCATTGTCCTCTTAATAGATAAAATGTCTGTGCATAAAATATTTATGTCGTCCATATACAGTACCGTCTTAGCCATCTGTCCTCCTGTCCCTGGTAAGTCCAGTCCTTTGATCCAATGATCCCTTCGCAATACCTGCGCTAAAGGCTCAATACAGGCCACGTATAGGAGGGGAGATAACGGACATCCCTGACGGACACCGCAGCGAATATTTACTGCTTTGGACAAGTTCCCATTTACTACAATTCTGCTAGTTATGTCCCGATACAGCATTCCCACCCAAGCTATGAATTTCCCCGGAAAACCCATTTTTTTCAGTACTTGAAACAAGTACTGGTGCGAGACTCGGTCGAATGCCTTTTCAAAATCTAAATTTAGGACTACTAAACGAATGTTTCTGTCTCTCGCGTAACAGATGGTGTCTCTAATCAGTACTAGGCTGTCTGTGATCTTTCTCCCAGGGACTGCGCAGGCTTGGTCCGGGTGGATCAGTTCTGTTAAAACCATAGACATTCGTTTCATTAATATTTTGCTAAAAAGTTTCAAATCAAAATTTAAAAGAGTTATTGGGCGCCAGTTCTTTAGGTCTGATTTGTCATTCTTTTTGTGTAGCAGTGTTACTATCCCTGTCCTAAAACTGTCCGGTAGTCTGTCACATTTGTCAAAGTCATTAAAAACAGCTAAAAGGTCTGGTGCTAAAATGTCCCAAAAAGTCTGATAAAATTCTAAAGGGAGTCCATCAACTCCTGGAGACTTTTGCCTCTTAAAATTTCTTAAAGCTTTTTCAATTTCAAAATGGGTGAAATGTTTAGTTAAAAAGGAACTGTCTTGCACTGTTTTTGTTATGTGGGATAAAACTTCTCTTGCTATGTCTCCATCAATTGTTTTCTCTCCGTACAGGTCTTCATAAAAACTTTCTACTACATTCATTATATCTTTTGTTCCTGTTAAAATTTCTCCATGGTTGTTTTTTAATTTCACTATTGCTTTGTCCCTACTAATAATTTTCTTAAAAAAGTATCTGGTGCATTTCTCACCTTCTTCCAGTTCCTTTTCTTTGCATCTTAACATAATACCTCTACTCTGGGCCTCCATCAGATCAGACATTTCCTTTTTTACTTCTTCTATTTCTTCCTTAAAATCAAACCCCATGTTAAAAAGGTTAAAATAACGCTGTAGCCTTTTTTGCAATCCCACCATACGTCGTCTTTCTTTTTCCTTTTTTCTTTTCCCTGCCTGCCTAAAAAAAATCTGTGTCTTTCGCTTTACCATTTCCCACCACTGTGCCCGTGATTCATAAAAGTCTTGAAGGGTCTGCCATTGACTATACTGCTCTCTGTATTTACTGACTATATCTTTTTCTAATAACAGAGAGCAGTTTAGCTTCCACAGACCTCTTCCTAAAGTCACACCAGAGGGAAGTGAGAGGGTGCAGGATAGCATTACGTGGTCAGAAAAAAACAGGGGGGTTAATGTAGCATCTGTGGGCGGACAATCTCTGGTAAAAATGTAATCAATCCGAGAGGCTCTGGTGCCATCACCACTAAACCAGGTGAAGCCCTCCTCTCTAGGATGCATTATTTTAAAACAGTCTTTTAGGTTAAAATCTTTAATTATATTCTGTAATAAAACTGATGTTTTATCTACCCTAAAATCATCCCCTGCCCCTTTCCTGTCTTTTTTACTTAAAACACAATTAAAATCACCCGCAAAAATTAAAGGCACTCTTCCTAAAAGGTGGGATTGCAAGTCTTTTAAAAGCTCATACCTTTCATTCTTTTCTGTAAAACCATAGACATTAAGAATGTTAAAATCCCTCTCTAAAAAAGTCAGGTTTGCTAAAAGGGCCCGCCCTTCTTTCACCACGGTGCTGCCCTTCACCAAGATGTTTGGGTTATTTATCAGAATGGCCACACCGTCATTTTTATTAAAATTGGACCCACTCCATACAGATGGCCCACTAGTCCACAGTTCCTCCCATTTTCTGTACGAATTGCTAAAAGGTAATGAACACTCTTGTAATATAAAAACATCTGACTTGAGGGATTTTAAAAAGGATAAAACATTCTGTGCTCTTATAGTGGCTCTCACACTCCTTACATTGATGGTTGAAATGATGAGAGCCATGAGCAGGAAGGTAAAAAGGCATGATGCTTTAAAAGACATTTTTAAAAATCTAAAAAACTATAAAGTGGGGTTACAAAAAAATCAAAAACAAAACTTAGTTAGAATCAATAAAATTTTCAATCTCTTGTGAAACAGATTCTTCCTTTACTCCAATAGGTGAGGACTCAGGGGTTTCAATCTGTTTCTCCCTAGGGCAACTATAAGCTGCTCTAGGGGTAGATGATTTCAGCTCAATTGTTAAGAAGGAAATTTCATTTGGTGAGTTTGTTGGAAAAAGCCTGTTTAGATCTCCCGAGGATGAAGAATCTAAATCAGGTTCAAACCTTTCTCTAATGTCAAGTTCCTCTACAACGGGGGATTGGGTACCCCTTTTCCTTTTTAACTGAGCACTGGGCAACCTATCAGGGGACTGTTCCCCTCCTTGTTCATGTATTTCAATTTGGGTTTCACTTTCACTTTCATTTTCATTTTCCTTTTCATTGTTTAATACATTACCATCTTGCTGTTCCTGGTTGGCTTCTGGGCTGGCTGGGCGGAGCCCTACCACCTCACCACCTTCTCCACCAATAGCAGAGTTTGGCGGGAAATTTGAAATTTCTGGCTCCGCCCCCTCATTAACTGTCTCCTTTTCAACCGTTTTGTTTGCTTTCAGCTTGTTGGCAAACGACATGGGGCAATCTCTGTAAAGGTGGTTAAAATCCCCACAGAGATTGCACTTTCTGCCATTTGGACACTCTTCAAAAGAGTGCCCAATTTCTCTACATTTTCTACAAAATGTCTTCTGGCAAGCTTCTACCAGGTGTCCAAGTTCACCACACTTGCGGCAGAGCTTGGGCATAACCTGGTAGTGTATGTAGCCTCTGTTTTCTCCAAGAACTATCATTGATGGCAAATGTTTTAGGCCCTGGTAGCCCTGGGGGTCTTCCCATTGTTTAATGGGGACCCTCCATGAGCAATTCCAGATCCCATCCTCATCCACCACCTTCATAGCTTGGCCCTTAACAGTGCAGTATCTCCCCAACCATACACAAATATCCTCTCCACTAACGGTTTCATTAAACATCCTGACAACAACAACTTTCTGTGTGTTATCAGTCAGTTTATCCACCTTAAAAATGGAGAACTGGGTTTTAACATTTTCAAAACGTTGCCAGAAGACATTCAACAAAGCTGCATTTCTAAAACTAACATCAAAACCTTTGTTAAAAGGCAGGGTCAGAATACAGTTTAGCTCATCAGGACTAAAACCAAGCACTTTCTGAACTAACTTACGTGAAAAATCCAACCTAGACATTTCCACTGTTTTCCCATTTTGCTCTAAAAAATTAAATCGGACGCTGTGGTGCCTCCGCACGCCAGCACGAGCAGCTGACATGGCAGAGGCACCGACAGCCTAATAAAAACACAATAAAACCAACAAACAATAAAAGAAAGCACTTACCTTAAAACAGTAAAAACCCAGAGACCAGCTCTTCTTAAGCAATCTGGAATTAAAACCTGAAAAGTTAATAAACAAATAGAAAAAAAGCACAAATATACCTCCTAGCAGATACGGGGTTAATGCTATTGAAAAGCACAAACCAAAAACCTGCAAGAGGCGATCGCAGCACCGCCCTGTGGCCAGACACGGGATCTTAGCCAAAAGGCCGAGAAGCGATACCGCAATAGACGCAGCCAAAGGGGAGCCGGCAAAGGCGCTGGCTTTCGGGGTGGAGGCTAGCGGGCATTTAACTCTAATATGAAGTAGTATGTAATATGAAGGGTAGAGTGAAAAAAAAGTGTTAAAGTGTTTTAAACATCCAAATCTGTTCGTTTACTTTGTATTTTTTTCCTGTTTTCGAGTAAAAAAGAATTCTTAAATCGAGATGCATTTTCTTAAGCAAAGTGGCTTAGATTTTAAGTCTTGTTTACTGAAATAAATTCTAAAATGTAATAGGTTAAGGCCTAAATCAAGTAAAAATATATGCCAGTGGTTTAAGGGAAATAAACCTAAATTGAGTTTATTATTGCATTAAGTTGGAACAGAAATTAAGTTTATTTTTCTTACCCCACCGGCAGATATTTTTACTTGTTTTAAATATAAACCTGTTGCTTTTTAGAATTTATTTCAATTATTACAACACATAATATCTTAAGCCACTTTGCTTAACAAGTAAATGCATCTCGATTTAAGAATGGTCAGATATTTACTAGAAAACAAGACAAAAACTTCCAAACATGAATTTACAGACGGCTGGAAATTTTAAACAAAATAACTAGACATACCTATTCGGGTCTGCTCCCGTTTGCTGTGATGAAGGGGGTCTTAGTCCAAAGCACATTTTGAGGAATACTTACACATTTTACTTCTTATTTCTTTAGAATGAATTATTATTTATTTTCAATTACAAAGTATGCGATCTGATTTTCTATTTATTTATTTATTTAGCTTGTTGCACATTTGATTTGTTGCCGCATCATTCCGTGTTAATGTATTTCAATGTATTTGTTTATAAGCAAAAAGTGCGTTATTATAATTCATTATATAGCTGCGAAATATATAAAAGTATTCCCAGCAAACACAAAACGTTTTTATAACGTTTTTGTATTTGCTGGGTTGGCATCACTTTCTTTAGCTCACGCAAAATTCTATCAAAAAACAGCATATCATTTTCTACTAAATAACTGCATACACTGTGGATTAAAAATGTCCGGAATGCGAACCTGGTAAAACCCAGGTAAAAAAAGCAAATAAAAAATAAACCATTTTGATTTAGCAAAAGTTTACAAATAAATGCACTCCCTGTACACAACAAGCACGTCTCGTTACCATTCATATTTTGCGTGATTTAAGTTTCGTCGCATACATTTTGGAATAAAATAAGGCTTTTAATGTATGCAGACTTCATTCTCCATTAAGGGCTTATCAATCATAATGAACGCTGTTAACTATTCTCATTGAATGGTCTAAATCCAATGCTGGTAAAGAAATCAAATGTCCATTTAAACACAACAAGCAAACAGCTATGCTTCCAGGTCTGTCGACGTTGCTGTGGTTTTTCGACAGCTGTAATATGAAGGGTAGAGTGAAAAAAGTGTTTAACTGTTTTAAACATCCAAATCTGTTCGTTTACTTGCTACTTTTTTCCTGTTTTCGAGTAAAAAAATCATTCTTAAATCGAGATGCATTTTCTTGTTAAGCAAAGTGGCTTAGATTTTAAGTCTTGTTTACTGAAATAAATTCTAAAATGTAATAGGTTAAGGCCTAAATCAAGTAAAAATATATGCCAGTGGGTTAAGGGAAATAAACCTAAATTGAGTTTATTATTGAATTAAGTTGAAACTGAAATTAAGTTTATTTTTCTTACCCCGCCGGCAGATATTTTTACTTGTTTTAAATATAAACCTGTTGATTTTTGTAATTTATTTCAATTATTACAATACATAACATCTTAAGCCACTTTGCGTAACAAGTAAATGCATCTCGATTTAAGAATTGTCAGATATTTACTAGAAAACAAGACAATAACAGCAAGACAGACCTTAATTTACTTTTTTCTTCCAAACATGAATTTACAGACGGCTGGAAATTTTAAATAAAACAACTAGACATACCTATTCGGGTCTGCTCCCGTTTGCTGTGATGAACGGGGTCTTGGTCCAAAGCACATTTTGAGGAATACTTACACATTTTACTTCTTATTTCTTTAGAATTAATTATTATTTATTTTCAATTACAAAGTATGCGATCTGATTTTCTAATCGCGGTGTGTTTTATTCCTCGTTTGCTTGCATGGATTTGCTTTATTTATTTTGCTTGTTGCATTTAAATGCACATTTGATTTGTTGCCGCATTATCCTGTGTTAATGTATTTCAACGTGCTTATAAACAAAAAGTGCGTTATTATAACCAATTATATAGCTGTGAAATATATAAAAGTATTCCCAAAAACCCAGGTAAAAAAGTAAAATAAAAAATAAACCATTTTGATTTAGCAAAAGTTTACAAATAAATGCACTCCCTGTACACAACAAGCACGTCTGGTTACCATTCATGTTTTGCATGATTTAAGTCTCGTCGCATACATGTTTGCGTAAGGATTTGATATTTATTTTTTGTGGAAGTTTATTAAACTAAAAGGCTTTGTATTTTTGCTCCGTGAGCCGCTTGGACGCTGTTTAAATAGTCATCGGGAGTTAACTGTATTTTGCTGTCCTGCAGTTTTTTTCTTTCTTTACGTGTGTATATAAGTGTATGTACCATTTATATAACTATTTCCACATGTAATATCTGAGCGGTGGTTTTTGAGACTTAAACAGAAGGCGAGAGTATGTTTGTGTGTTTTGGTTTATTTTTGGTTCGTCACTGCTTTTAAGAACTATGCACTGATTTGCTGTGTGGTTTGTCCCTTCTGTTAAAAAGTGGATTTAATCTAGTCTCTCCAATTGTGGGTAAATAACCGGTGGGCCGTAAATTTTATCTTTTAAATATTTTTAAGCACTTTCTGTAAAAAATAAATTTGTACTATTTTTGGAGAGTCACGTCTCTGTCTTTAATCCCATCCGAACCAGCAGGGTCCTTTTCATATTTTTGTAACTTTTTTGTTTGTTTATTTTTTCTCTTGGGTTCAATCTATTTTCCTGTGTGAATAAATAACCCAGGTGACCTAGTCGGTTCCTTTTCATACCTTTAACCAAAGGTTACACATGCAAGCAAACGAGGAATAACACATACGATTAGATCATCACGTCACATACTTTGGAATTAATAAGAAACAATTATTCAGTCTAAAGAAATGAGAAGTAAAACGTGTATGTACTTCTTCAAATGGGCACACTTTGGACAACGACCCCCGTCATTACAGTAAAATGTTTTCCCTACTTCCGGTCAAAGCCGCCATTTTGTGAAATGGGCATATAGGCGACGCTGGAGCATGCCGCCATTGTCTCTGTTCAACAAAACAATTGTGTTTATATATAGATCTATTCGATTTTTTTTTTTCGATTTCAATCACCGAATACAAGGTACAACACGATGCCATCTGGCCCTTCTCTCTGGTTTATGTTTGTAAGGAAAATAGAGGGCGAAATTCCATTTCAGTCAAACATTCCTTCGTGCCACGCTGCTTTTTTTCTTTGAACGAAAAAAACCCCGTGTGCTCCGCCTATACAATTCGTTTTCCTGTTTATGATTATTTTATGCTTAAAACAAGCAAATAAATCTGCCTAAAGGGTAAGAAAAAAAAGTCGTGAACTTTTCCCATAAATACTATTTCAAGAAAAACTGTCCTACCCCACTGGCCGATTTTTTGCTTGTTTAAATTCACTTCGATTGCATATATAAAAATATTGTCTACAAACTAGATCACCGGGCAGATGTTTATCTTTTTAGTATCCACCGAAGACACATGCGAACATGCATATGGGCCAAACTTTTCCACAATACAAATTCGTTGTGTGCACGCGCCATTGTCTTTGTTCAACGCGACAGCGTGCTCCGCCTAAATAATTTGACCCATTTTAACATGGGTTTGTTTCTCGTTGTTGTTTTTTCTTTGAAAACAATCTATATAGCGCTCTCCACAATCGTTTTGGTGTTAGCTTTACGTGGAATAGTAACACACAAAAGTACTGAGCGAACGAGAAACATATTATAGAACGCGCAACATCATATAGATCACGGATTGGAAACCAAACTGGCAACCACGCACAAAAGAAGCAAACTCTGGTTTTAAACTCACCTTATTTGTGCCCGGAAAGCGCCCGAGTCGATGAACGGAGTGGACGGAGCAAGCCTCGCTTCCATTTCCGAAGGTCAAAAATCCATTTAAACTTGTAGTCCCCGGTGTCCACTTGTTCTTGTCCAAAAAGCCGAGAAGCGATACCGCAATGGGAGCCGGAGAAGGCGCTGGCTGTCGGGATGGAGGTTAACGGGTCAGAGGTCTGGCACTGAAGGTCTGGGTCCATTCCTCACCGTGTGCATTTCACTCTATACGTGTAAAAAACATACAAATACATAAAATACATACAGAAACAGTTATCACTTACACAAAAAGAACATGAAGGTAAAGCTTCAGTTAATTTGCTTGCTGATTGCTTTTTGCATGCACATAAAAAACTGAACAAAACTGATATACTAAACAGAATAGGCCCTAAAATTGAGGAACACCAGTTGTATAGCTATTTTTTAAATATGAAATAAGACAATAAATTACAGATAACATTTGAATGCCTGCAGCTTGTTCATGTCCACTCCACAAAAAAAAAACAGTGTGACCCTTCTATTTGGTTTCAAGTTTGAAAGTTTCGAACCTATGCAACACTCTTAAGACAAATGCTCCTAAAAAGTACCAAATAAGGGTTCCTCAGCATGTAACCACAGCAGAACCCGTTTTTTGGTACTATATGGAAACTTTTTATAAGGTTCTATAAAGAATCTTGCCTTGAAAAGTGCTCGCCTCAATGGTGCTATAAAAAAACATTAATTTATCAGCTGTCAGGAGTGACATTTTTGTTACTTATCCACTTTTTAATGTATAACACTTGATAAAGATTATTTATTGTCAATTCTTCACATGTTTCAAGCATACAAAGCAATCGAAATACAAGGTGCATCAGCATTCAGTTAATATGCCACCTGGAGCTGGAATCAGCTTTCAGAAGAGATCAGATGTGTTTCAACGGTAGACACTTTTAAATCTAGATGAAAAACACGACGGTTTAACTTTGCATTTACTGAATGATTTAAAACAGTACGAATGAAACAGTATAAAAGAATACAACAGTATGAACCTGTAGCTGGAATCAGCTTTCGGATGAGATCAGATGTGTTTCAACAGTAGGCACTTTTAAACCTAGATTAAAAACACATCGGTTTAACTTTGCATTTACTGAATGATTTACAACAGTACGAATAAAACAGTATAAAAGAATACAACAGTATGATCGTTTTAACTTTGCATTTACTGAATGAGTTTTAAACAGTACGAATAAAACAGTATAGAAGAATGCAACAGTATGAACCTGTAGCTGGAATCAGCTTTCGGATGAGATCAGATGTGTTTCAACAGTAGGCACTTTTAAACCTAGATTAAAAACACATCAGTTTAACTTTGCATTTACTGAATGATTTAAAACAGTACGAATGAAACAGTATAAAAGAATACAACAGTATGAACCTGTAGCTGGAATCAGCTTTCAAATGAGATCAGATGTGTTTCAACAGTGGGCACTTTTAAACCTAGATTAAAGACACATCGATTTAACTTTGCATTTACTGAAGAATATAAAACAGTACGAATAAAACAGTATAAAAGAATACAACAGTATGATCGGTTTAACTTTGCATTTACTGAATGATTTAAAACAGTACGAATAAAACAGTATAAAAGAATACAACAGTATGAACCTGTAGCTGGAATCAGCTTTCAGATGAGATCAGATGTGTTTCAACAGTAGGCACTTTTAAATCTAGATTTAAAGACACATCGGTTTAACTTTGCATTTACTGAAGAATTTGAAACAGTACGAATGAAACAGTATAAAAGAATACAACAGTATAAACCTGTAGCTGGAATCAGCTTTCAGATGAGATCAGATGTGTTTCAACAGTAGGCACTTTTAAATCTAGATTAAAGACACAACGGTTTAACTTTGCATTTACTGAATAAACAGTACGAATAAAACATTATAAAAGAATACAACAGTATGATCGGTTTAACTTTGCATTTACTGAATGATTTAAAACAGTACGAATGAAACAGTATAAAAGAATACAACAGTATGAACCTGTAGCTGGAATCAGCTTTCAAATGAGATCAGATGTGTTTCAACAGTGGGCACTTTTAAACCTAGATTAAAGACACATCGGTTTAACTTTGCATTTACTGAAGAATATAAAACAGTACGAATAAAAGAGTATAAAAGAATACAACAGTATGATCGGTTTAACTTTGCATTTACTGAATGATTTAAAACAGAACGAATAAAACAGTATAAAAGAATACAACAGTATGAACCTGTAGCTGGAATCAGCTTTCAAATGAGATCAGATGTGTTTCAACAGAAGACACTTTTTGATCTAGATTAAAAACACATCGGTTTAACTTTGCATTTACTGAATGATTTAAAACGGTACGAATATAACAGTATAAAAGAATACAACAGTATGAACCTGTAGCTGGAATCAGCTTTTAAATGAGATCAGATGTGTTTCAACAGTGGGCACTTTTAAACCTAGATTAAAAACACATCGGTTTAACTTTGCATTTACTGAATGATTTAAAACAGTACGAATGAAACAGTATAAAAGAATACAACAGTATGAACCTGTAGCTGGAATCCGCTTTCAAATGAGATCAGATGTGTTTCAACAGTGGGCACTTTTAAACCTAGATTAAAGACACATCGATTTAACTTTGCATTTACTGAAGAATATAAAACAGTACGAATAAAACAGTATAAAAGAATACAACAGTATGATTGGTTTAACTTTGCATTTACTGAATGATTTAAAACAGTACGAATAAAACAGTATAAAAGAATACAACAGTATGAACCTGTAGCTGGAATCAGCTTTCAGATGAGATCAGATGTGTTTCAACAGTAGGCACTTTTAAATCTAGATTAAAGACACAACGGTTTAACTTTGCATTTACTGAATAAACAGTACGAATAAAACATTATAAAAGAATACAACAGTATGATCGGTTTAACTTTGCATTTACTGAATGATTTAAAACAGTACGAATGAAACAGTATAAAAGAATACAACAGTATGAACCTGTAGCTGGAATCAGCTTTCAAATGAGATCAGATGTGTTTCAACAGTGGGCACTTTTAAACCTAGATTAAAGACACATCGGTTTAACTTTGCATTTACTGAAGAATATAAAACAGTACGAATAAAAGAGTATAAAAGAATACAACAGTATGATCGGTTTAACTTTGCATTTACTGAATGATTTAAAACAGAACGAATAAAACAGTATAAAAGAATACAACAGTATGAACCTGTAGCTGGAATCAGCTTTCAAATGAGATCAGATGTGTTTCAACAGAAGACACTTTTTGATCTAGATTAAAAACACATCGGTTTAACTTTGCATTTACTGAATGATTTAAAACGGTACGAATATAACAGTATAAAAGAATGCAACAGTATGAACCTGTAGCTGGAATCAGCTTTTAAATGAGATCAGATGTGTTTCAACAGTGGGCACTTTTAAACCTAGATTAAAAACACATCGGTTTAACTTTGCATTTACTGAATGATTTAAAACAGTACGAATAAAACAGTATAAAAGAATACAACAGTATGATCGGTTTAACTTTGCATTTACTGAATGATTAAAACAGTACGAATAAAACAGTTTAAAAGAATACAACAGTATGATCGGTTTAACTTTAGATTTACTGAATGATCTTACATTTAGATGTGCCCCAAGAACACAGACACACCGGCTCCAAAATGTTGAAACAGTACATTTCTGTTATTTTAATGTGGCAAATGTGTCAGCTTTAAAAGAATCATACCTTACCTTTTAAACAGGATGCGCACTGCATTAAATACCTTTACTTCAAAATGCTTTAAAAGTAAATGGTGATTATTTTACTTGTTTGCCTGTTTTTGACTACCATAGAATCCTGTCACCTGGATTCCAACCTATCATTTTCAGGCTTGTAAAGCAAATAATGAAATACATTATCATTGACTTCCATAGTAGGAAAAAAAATATTTTGGAAGTATCGTGATAAATGATGAAGAAAATATTTTGAAAAATGATGGTTAGCACACAGTCGATGGTACCTATTAAATTTCATCATATTTTTTTATTCCTACTATGGAAGTCAATGGTCACTATCTGCTGTGGGTTTACCATCATTCCTCAAAATATCTTATTTTGTGTTAATCAGAAAAAACGAACGCATACTGGTTTAAAACAACACGAGGATGAGTAAATGATGACAGAATTATCATTATTATAAATTGAAATATTTTCTTACTGCAAGTCATTTAGGTAATCAAGAAAATACTTTACCCGTTGTCTTTGCAAGTTAAACAAATACAGCTTTGCTTCCAGGTCTGTCGACGTTGCTGTGGTTTTTCGACAGCTGTAGTATGAAGGGTAGCGAATGAATGAATACATTGCACAAAAAATCCTTTTTAACTATGCAAATATCTAAAAAGTCTTAAAATAAGATGCATTATTTTGATGAGCAAAAGGACATAAGAAAATAAGCCTAGCCTTTCGGGAGAAAAAACATAAAATTTAAGTGAATTTGGGCTTAAAACAAGCAAATAAATCTGCCAAAGGGGTTAGAAACAAATCTAGATTTAAACACCTAATTCAAGAAAAATTGTCTTAGCCCATTGGCAGATTTGTTGGCTTGTTTTAATGTACATTCATGTACAATATTTCGTTTTGTCTTGTATTTCTAAGCATTTTGTACTGCCCAACGTTGTCTAGGTTGTTTAACGGTTGTCATTTTCTTTTAAAAGCTTTATAATTTATTAGTTTGGATGATTGCCATTGCTGAGAACCGCTTACATTGTAAGTAAAAGAATCATCTAAGCATTATTTTGTTGAATGTCTCTTAGACATGTAGCTGTTTGATTGTGGTTCTATTTAATGGCCAGTCTATACTTGGGGAACGGTCAAACGTCTATTAGATTTTCACTGACAGGCCAAATTAAGCCTTGTTTTAGCCTAGACACATATTCGCGGTCTATTAGAAGTTATGTAGTCGTTTAATAGCCGCTTTTTGATGACCAATGCGTTCTTGTGCCGTGGTTAGGCGTCTCTTGGATTTTCCGTAAAAAGACAAACGAATCTATTTTTAACACAAAGGCCAGGGGAGAGCGCGAACGCAGTCCCCCACTATCAGAAATTTTGCAGTCGAGATTCCCACATTTGGGGAATTCGCAAAGGGTCAGCACAACCGGAGTGCAATGGCTGAGCCTCGCCCTGGGTGAACCACCTTCATGATCATGGTATCTCCCCTGCCAGGTAAGTATGAGCAACAGCCTTTGAGGCCAGACGGCCGCATCTTCCTGTGACCGATCACATCGACGGCGCCCCCGAAGGCCGTCCGACTACCATTTCATTACTGTGTGTGACCAGGTGGAAAGGCGCACGAAGCCAGGTCTGAAACCAAATATTCTTCGAGATCTACCCATTTTCCGTTTCCAGCCCGGTTAAACCGTGCAGAGAGAAAAACGTGAAACAATTTAAATCAAATGGATTTAAATAGCGCATTTCAATATATCGTTTCGTTATTACAAAGTAACTTTACGTGGAATAGAAACAAAGAAATGTACAGAGCAATCGAGAAACAACGAAAGCATAGCAATTTTAGAACGTGGATAAATAAAAACACAAGGGCTCAATGACTTACCCGTTGTCGTTGTGAGTTAAACAAATACAGCTATGCTTCCAGATCTGCCGACGTTGCTGTGGTTCTTCGACAGCTGTAGTACAGTGAAAAAAAAGTTTTCAGGTGTTTTGAACATCCCAATCTGTCTCGTTCGCTTTTTCAGCTGTGTCGATGATGTTTAAGTCGGATGAATAAATGATGACAGAGTTATCATTATAAATTAAAATATTTTCTTACTGCAAGTCATTTAGGTAATCAAGAAAATACTTTACCCGTTGTCTTAAACAAATACAGCTATGCTTCCAGGCGTGTCGACGTTGCTGTGGTTTTTCGACCGCTGTAAGGGTAGTGGAAAAAAAGTTTTCAGGTGTTTTTAACATCCCAAACTGTCTCGTACGATTTTCTTGCGCCTTCAGCTGTGTCGAGGCTGTTTAATTCGTCCTGGTATCACCTCCGCAAACTGTAAGGAAAATAATTAAATACATTACAAAAACATTTCGTTATCAGCGTGTTCATTTCCATGCAAGCTTTTCGTTAAACCAATAATGCCAACGAATACACAGCACTTTTAAAACACACGAATTAAAAAACACTCTGTCATTCACGCACAAAAGAAACAAATTCTGTTTTTTACCTAACTTATTTGTCCCCGAGAAGGGGAGCGCACCGTTCATGGAAACACTGCAATACCACGTCGATGCATGGAGTGGAAGGAGCAAGCTCCGCTTCCATTTCCGAAGGTCAAAAATCCATTTAACGTATAGTCCCCGGGTAGGAGACGTATCAGACATTAAACTGATAAGAACAGATTTTTCTTTCGAAAATTTTTTTATTGTCATCACATCTTTTTTCCAAAAACAAACATGGCTTTAAAGAAACACTCACATTCACAGTCACAGTCATTAATTTCAATAAAATATCTTTAAAACGTCAGACAATACATAACATTTAAGACTTTTTTAAAGAGATAGGACTATTAAAATCTTTTCTGGGTGTTAAAAGGGTAAAAAGCCAATGAGTTTAAGAATAAAACAATGCATGAAGTTTTAAACAATTATAAAACAACAACCTAAATCAATTTAAAAAGTCCTTTATTGTCCAGGGCCGGGGTGAGCCCTTACCAACGTGGCCATCACCCCACTCTACAGAACAAACTTTTTTATTTTTATTTTTTCCCTGGTGCCCAGCGGAGATCCCCACCCTCCGGCCCGCTGGCCCGCTGTTCCCGTAGCCGGTGGTGGTCTGGGTGCATCTACGGGCAGCCCGGCACGGTGGCAAGCGGGGACCTCCCTGTGTGACCCCGGCCCCTTCGTCCGAATGATTATGTCCGGTGCCCCTGCAACACCGTTCTGACCATCCGCTCGCGTGCGTGGAGGGGCACCGTAACACGTTTCCCCACCAGCAGGTTCCTGGTGGTCCAGATGGTGTCCTTAATGGCATTTAGGGTGAGCCAGAGCGAGGTGAACTCTTGTGCTGACAACACCCTCAGGCCCAGACCCACCCCCAGGACTGCGAGCTTGTAGTCCATCTGGACCCCACCTGCTGGCAGGCACGGGAAAAACAGGGGACCGGTTCTGGCCCACAGGTCCCTCGCATTACCGCACTCCCAGAGCAGATGTCGAACAGTCTCTGGTAGATTACACCCAGTCTGTGGACAGACTGGGTTCTTGGCCATACCCCGGGAGTGCATTACCGCCCTGACTGGGAGGATCTCATGGGCCACCAACCACGCCAAATCTTTGTGTCTGTTCTGAAGAGCGGGGTGGGCAGCGTTCCTCCATACTTGTTTGGCCTCCTCTAAAGTGAGGCCTGGAACTGGGCTCACTGACTCCCGGTCCTGTACAAGAGAGACAAGAGATTTGTGATTTGTTAAAATATTTACATCTTGAGTCTCTAAAATATATTTCTTTAAAAATGTCTTGATAAAACTGTACTGTTGGGGCAAATTAAAAGATACTGGAGTTTTTAAATCAACTGGTAAAACTTTTAAAAATCTCAGGTAGGACCCCATCCAATATCTGACCATAGCTGTCGTCTTGTTCTCGTTGGATGGGGTCACTGCATAACTAATGTGCAGTGCAGTAAATCGGCTTGTTAAAAACAGTTGTGGGTCTGGGAGGCCTATCCCACCATTTTCTGGTCTTTTCTTTACGACCTCTCTCTTTAGACGTTCCCATTTGGACCCCCACAGGAAATAAAACACGGCCCTCTCCACGTCTGTAAAAAATTGTTTAGGAGGACTAAAAACAGAACATACAAGTAAAAGCAATGGTAAAGAACAGATACTACACTTGATCTTAGCCAAAAGGCCGAGAAGCGATACCGCAATAGACGCAGCCAAAGGGGAGCCGGCGAAGGCGCTGGCTTTCGGGGTGGAGGCTAGCGGGCATTTAACTCTAATATGAAGTAGTATGTAATATGAAGGGTAGAGTGAAAAAAAAGTGTTAAAGTGTTTTAAACATCCACATCTGTTCGTTTACTTTGTATTTTTTTCCTGTTTTCGAGTAAAAAAGAATTCTTAAATCGAGATGCATTTTCTTAAGCAAAGTGGCTTAGATTTTAAGTCTTGTTTACTGAAATAAATTCTAAAATGTAATAGGTTAAGGCCTAAATCAAGTAAAAATATATGCCAGTGGTTTAAGGGAAATAAACCTAAATTGAGTTTATTATTGCATTAAGTTGGAACAGAAATTAAGTTTATTTTTCTTACCCCACCGGCAGATATTTTTACTTGTTTTAAATATAAACCTGTTGCTTTTTAGAATTTATTTCAATTATTACAACACATAATATCTTAAGCCACTTTGCTTAACAAGTAAATGCATCTCGATTTAAGAATGGTCAGATATTTACTAGAAAACAAGACAAAAACTTCCAAACATGAATTTACAGACGGCTGGAAATTTTAAACAAAATAACTAGACATACCTATTCCGGTCTGCTCCCGTTTGCTGTGATGAAGGGGGTCTTAGTCCAAAGCACATTTTGAGGAATACTTACACATTTTACTTCTTATTTCTTTAGAATGAATTATTATTTATTTTCAATTACAAAGTATGCGATCTGATTTTCTATTTATTTATTTATTTAGCTTGTTGCACATTTGATTTGTTGCCGCATCATTCCGTGTTAATGTATTTCAATGTATTTGTTTATAAGCAAAAAGTGCGTTATTATAATTCATTATATAGCTGCGAAATATATAAAAGTATTCCCAGCAAACACAAAACGTTTTTATAACGTTTTTGTATTTGCTGGGTTGGCATCACTTTCTTTAGCTCACGCAAAATTCTATCAAAAAACAGCATATCATTTTCTACTAAATAACTGCATACACTGTGGATTAAAAATGTCCGGAATGCGAACCTGGTAAAACCCAGGTAAAAAAAGCAAATAAAAAATAAACCATTTTGATTTAGCAAAAGTTTACAAATAAATGCACTCCCTGTACACAACAAGCACGTCTCGTTACCATTCATATTTTGCGTGATTTAAGTTTCGTCGCATACATTTTGAAATAAAATAAGGCTTTTAATGTATGCAGACTTCATTCTCCATTAAGGGCTTATCAATCATAATGAACGCTGTTAACTATTCTCATTGAATGGTCTAAATCCAATGCTGGTAAAGAAATCAAATGTCCATTTAAACGCAACAAGCAAACAGCTATGCTTCCAGGTCTGTCGACGTTGCTGTGGTTTTTCGACAGCTGTAATATGAAGGGTAGAGTGAAAAAAGTGTTTAAGTGTTTTAAACATCCAAATCTGTTCGTTTACTTGCTACTTTTTTCCTGTTTTCGAGTAAAAAAATAATTCTTAAATCGAGATGCATTTTCTTGTTAAGCAAAGTGGCTTAGATTTTAAGTCTTGTTTACTGAAATAAATTCTAAAATGTAATAGGTTAAGGCCTAAATCAAGTAAAAATATATGCCAGTGGGTTAAGGGAAATAAACCTAAATTGAGTTTATTATTGAATTAAGTTGAAACTGAAATTAAGTTTATTTTTCTTACCCCGCCGGCAGATATTTTTACTTGTTTTAAATATAAACCTGTTGATTTTTGTAATTTATTTCAATTATTACAATACATAACATCTTAAGCCACTTTGCGTAACAAGTAAATGCATCTCGATTTAAGAATTGTCAGATATTTACTAGAAAACAAGACAATAACAGCAAGACAGACCTTAATTTACTTTTTTCTTCCAAACATGAATTTACAGACGGCTGGAAATTTTAAATAAAACAACTAGACATACCTATTCGGGTCTGCTCCCGTTTGCTGTGATGAACGGGGTCTTGGTCCAAAGCACATTTTGAGGAATACTTACACATTTTACTTCTTATTTCTTTAGAATTAATTATTATTTATTTTCAATTACAAAGTATGCGATCTGATTTTCTAATCGCGGTGTGTTTTATTCCTCGTTTGCTTGCATGGATTTGCTTTATTTATTTTGCTTGTTGCATTTAAATGCACATTTGATTTGTTGCCGCATTATCCTGTGTTAATGTATTTCAACGTGCTCATAAACAAAAAGTGCGTTATTATAACCAATTATATAGCTGTGAAATATATAAAAGTATTCCCAAAAACCCAGGTAAAAAAGTAAAATAAAAAATAAACCATTTTGATTTAGCAAAAGTTTACAAATAAATGCACTCCCTGTACACAACAAGCACGTCTGGTTACCATTCATGTTTTGCATGATTTAAGTCTCGTCGCATACATGTTTGCGTAAGGATTTGATATTTATTTTTTGTGGAAGTTTATTAAACTAAAAGGCTTTGTATTTTTGCTCCGTGAGCCGCTTGGACGCTGTTTAAATAGTCATCGGGAGTTAACTGTATTTTGCTGTCCTGCAGTTTTTTTCTTTCTTTACGTGTGTATATAAGTGTATGTACCATTTATATAACTATTTCCACATGTAATATCTGAGCGGTGGTTTTTGAGACTTAAACAGAAGGCGAGAGTATGTTTGTGTGTTTTGGTTTATTTTTGGTTCGTCACTGCTTTTAAGAACTATGCACTGATTTGCTGTGTGGTTTGTCCCTTCTGTTAAAAAGTGGATTTAATCTAGTCTCTCCAATTGTGGGTAAATAACCGGTGGGCCGTAAATTTTATCTTTTAAATATTTTTAAGCACTTTCTGTAAAAAATAAATTTGTACTATTTTTGGAGAGTCACGTCTCTGTCTTTAATCCCATCCGAACCAGCAGGGTCCTTTTCATATTTTTGTAACTTTTTTGTTTGTTTATTTTTTCTCTTGGGTTCAATCTATTTTCCTGTGTGAATAAATAACCCAGGTGACCTAGTCGGTTCCTTTTCATACCTTTAACCAAAGGTTACACATGCAAGCAAACGAGGAATAACACATACGATTAGATCATCACGTCACATACTTTGGAATTAATAAGAAACAATTATTCAGTCTAAAGAAATGAGAAGTAAAACGTGTATGTACTTCTTCAAATGGGCACACTTTGGACAACGACCCCCGTCATTACAGTAAAATGTTTTCCCTACTTCCGGTCAAAGCCGCCATTTTGTGAAATGGGCATATAGGCGACGCTGGAGCATGCCGCCATTGTCTCTGTTCAACAAAACAATTGTGTTTATATATAGATCTATTCGATTTTTTTTCGATTTCAATCACCGAATACAAGGTACAACACGATGCCATCTGGCCCTTCTCTCTGGTTTATGTTTGTAAGGAAAATAGAGGGCGAAATTCCATTTCAGTCAAACATTCCTTCGTGCCACGCTGCTTTTTTTCTTTGAACGAAAAAAAAACCCCGTGTGCTCCGCCTATACAATTCGTTTTCCTGTTTATGATTATTTTATGCTTAAAACAAGCAAATAAATCTGCCTAAAGGGTAAGAAAAAAAGTCGTGAACTTTTCCCATAAATACTATTTCAAGAAAAACTGTCCTACCCCACTGGCCGATTTTTTGCTTGTTTAAACTCACTTCGATTGCATATATAAAAATATTGTCTACAAACTAGATCACCGGGCAGATGTTTATCTTTTTAGTATCCACCGAAGACACATGCGAACCTGCATATGGGCCAAACTTTTCCACAATACACATTCGTTGTGTGCACGCGCCATTGTCTTTGTTCAACGCGACAGCGTGCTCCGCCTAAATAATTTGACCCATTTTAACATGGGTTTGTTTCTCGTTGTTGTTTTTTCTTTGAAAACAATCTATATAGCGCTCTCCACAATCGTTTTGGTGTTAGCTTTACGTGGAATAGAAACACACAAAAGTACTGAGCGAACGAGAAACATATTATAGAACGCGCAACATCATATAGATCACGGATTGGAAACCAAACTGGCAACCACGCACAAAAGAAGCAAACTCTGGTTTTAAACTCACCTTATTTGTGCCCGGAAAGCGCCCGAGTCGATGAACGGAGTGGACGGAGCAAGCCTCGCTTCCATTTCCGAAGGTCAAAAATCCATTTAAACTTGTAGTCCCCGGTGTCCACTTGTTCTTGTCCAAAAAGCCGAGAAGCGATACCGCAATGGGAGCCGGAGAAGGCGCTGGCTGTCGGGATGGAGGTTAACGGGTCAGAGGTCTGGCACTGAAGGTCTGGGTCCATTCCTCACCGTGTGCATTTCACTCTATACGTGTAAAAAACATACAAATACATAAAATACATACAGAAACAGTTATCACTTACACAAAAAGAACATGAAGGTAAAGCTTCAGTTAATTTGCCTGCTGATTGCTTTTTGCATGCACATAAAAAACTGAACAAAACTGATATACTAAACAAAATAGGCCCTAAAATTGAGGAACACCAGTTGTATAGCTATTTTTTAAATATGAAATAAGACAATAAATTACAAATAACATTTGAATGCCTGCAGCTTGTTCATGTCCACTCCACAAAAAAAAACAGTGTGACCCTTCTATTTGGTTTCAAGTTTGAAAGTTTCGAACCTATGCAACACTCTTAAGACAAATGCTCCTAAAAAGTACCAAATAAGGGTTCCTCAGCATGTAACCACAGCAGAACCCGTTTTTTGGTACTATATGGAAACTTTTTATAAGGTTCTATAAAGAATCTTGCCTTGAAAAGTGCTCGCCTCAATGGTGCTATAAAAAAACATTAATTTATCAGCTGTCAGGAGTGACATTTTTGTTACTTATCCACTTTTTAATGTATAACACTTGATAAAGATTATTTATTGTCAATTCTTCACATGTTTCAAGCATACAAAGCAATCGAAATACAAGGTGCATCAGCATTCAGTTAATATGCCACCTGGAGCTGGAATCAGCTTTCAGAAGAGATCAGATGTGTTTCAACGGTAGACACTTTTAAATCTAGATGAAAAACACGACGGTTTAACTTTGCATTTACTGAATGATTTAAAACAGTACGAATGAAACAGTATAAAAGAATACAACAGTATGAACCTGTAGCTGGAATCAGCTTTCGGATGAGATCAGATGTGTTTCAACAGTAGGCACTTTTAAACCTAGATTAAAAACACATCAGTTTAACTTTGCATTTACTGAATGATTTAAAACAGTACGAATGAAACAGTATAAAAGAATACAACAGTATGAACCTGTAGCTGGAATCAGCTTTCAAATGAGATCAGATGTGTTTCAACAGTGGGCACTTTTAAACCTAGATTAAAGACACATCGATTTAACTTTGCATTTACTGAAGAATATAAAACAGTACGAATAAAACAGTATAAAAGAATACAACAGTATGATCGGTTTAACTTTGCATTTACTGAATGATTTAAAACAGTACGAATGAAACAGTATAAAAGAATACAACAGTATGAACCTGTAGCTGGAATCAGCTTTCAGATGAGATCAGATGTGTTTCAACAGTAGGCACTTTTAAATCTAGATTTAAAGACACATCGGTTTAACTTTGCATTTACTGAAGAATTTGAAACAGTACGAATGAAACAGTATAAAAGAATACAACAGTATAAACCTGTAGCTGGAATCAGCTTTCAGATGAGATCAGATGTGTTTCAACAGTAGGCACTTTTAAATCTAGATTAAAGACACAACGGTTTAACTTTGCATTTACTGAATAAACAGTACGAATAAAACATTATAAAAGAATACAACAGTATGATCGGTTTAACTTTGCATTTACTGAATGATTTAAAACAGTACGAATGAAACAGTATAAAAGAATACAACAGTATGAACCTGTAGCTGGAATCAGCTTTCAAATGAGATCAGATGTGTTTCAACAGTGGGCACTTTTAAACCTAGATTAAAGACACATCGGTTTAACTTTGCATTTACTGAAGAATATAAAACAGTACGAATAAAAGAGTATAAAAGAATACAACAGTATGATCGGTTTAACTTTGCATTTACTGAATGATTTAAAACAGAACGAATAAAACAGTATAAAAGAATACAACAGTATGAACCTGTAGCTGGAATCAGCTTTCAAATGAGATCAGATGTGTTTCAACAGAAGACACTTTTAAATCTAGATTAAAAACACATCGGTTTAACTTTGCATTTACTGAATGATTTAAAACAGTACGAATAAAAGAGTATAAAAGAATACAACAGTATGATCGGTTTAACTTTGCATTTACTGAATGATTTAAAACAGTACGAATAAAACAGTATAAAAGAATACAACAGTATGATCGGTTTAACTTTAGATTTACTGAATGATTTAAAACAGTACGAATAAAACAGTATAAAAGAATACAACAGTATGAACCTGTATAGCTGGAATCAGCTTCAGATGAGATCAGATGTGTTTCAACAGTAGGCACTTTTAAATCTAGATTAAAAACACCATCGGTTTAACTTTGCATTTACTGAATGATTTAAAATAAAACAGTATAAAAGAATAAAACAGTATGAACCTTACCTGTTATAAAGGGAATGAAGCTTACGGTATGGTGCTTACCTGCAGAAATAAATAAAGTACAAAAAGAACACACAGAACTTCAATTTTCAACCTGTTTGTGATTACCACACAATCCCGTCACCTGGCTGTGGTCTTCATTTGGTGAACGGTTCTTCACTCATAATTGACCTATACAAGAAATAGAGAAGAATATTAAGCAATTCTGCTCTTACATTTAGATGTGCCCCAAGAACACAGACACACCGGCTCCAAAATGTTGAAACAGTACATTTCTGTTATTTTAATGTGGCAAATGTGTCAGCTTTAAAAGAATCATACCTTACCTTTTAAACAGGATGCGCACTGCATTAAATACCTTTACTCCCAGCATAAGCAAGCAATTTTCAAAATGCTTTAAAAGTAAATGGTGATTATTTTACTTGTTTGCCTGTTTTTGACTACCATAGAATCCTGTCGCCTGGATTCCAACCTATCATTTTCAGGCTTGTAAAGCAAATAATGAAATACATTATCATTGACTTCCATAGTAGGAAAAAAATATTTTGGAAGTATCGTGATAAATGATGAAGAAAATATTTTGAAAAATGATGGTTAGCACACAGTCGATGGTACCTATTAAATTTCATCATATTTTTTTATTCCTACTATGGAAGTCAATGGTCACTATCTGCTGTGGGTTTACCATCATTCCTCAAAATATCTTCTTTTGTGTTAATCAGAAAAAACGAACGCATACAGGTTTAAAACAACACGAGGATGAGTAAATGATGACAGAATTATCATTATTATAAATTGAAATATTTTCTTACTGCAAGTCATTTAGGTAATCAAGAAAATACTTTACCCGTTGTCTTTGCAAGTTAAACAAATACAGCTTTGCTTCCAGGTCTGTCGACGTTGCTGTGGTTTTTCGACAGCTGTAGTATGAAGGGTAGCGAATGAATGAATACATTGCACAAAAAATCCTTTTTAACTATGCAAATATCTAAAAAGTCTTAAAATAAGATGCATTATTTTGATGAGCAAAAGGACATAAGAAAATAAGCCTAGCCTTTCGGGAGAAAAAACATAAAATTTAAGTGAATTTGGGCTTAAAACAAGCAAATAAATCTGCCAAAGGGGTTAGAAACAAATCTAGATTTAAACACCTAATTCAAGAAAAATTGTCTTAGCCCATTGGCAGATTTGTTGGCTTGTTTTAATGTACATTCATGTACAATATTTCGTTTTGTCTTGTATTTCTAAGCATTTTGTACTGCCCAACGTTGTCTAGGTTGTTTAACGGTTGTCATTTTCTTTTAAAAGCTTTATAATTTATTAGTTTGGATGATTGCCATTCCTGAGAACCGCTTACATTGTAAGTAAAAGAATCATCTAAGCATTATTTTGTTGAATGTCTCTTAGACATGTAGCTGTTTGATTGTGGTTCTATTTAATGGCCAGTCTATACTTGGGGAACGGTCAAACGTCTATTAGATTTTCACTGACAGCCCAAATTAAGCCTTGTTTTAGCCTAGACACATATTCGCGGTCTATTAGAAGTTATGTAGTCGTTTAATAGCCGCTTTTTGATGACCAATGCGTTCTTGTGCCGTGGTTAGGCGTCTCTTGGATTTTCCGTAAAAAGACAAACGAATCTATTTTTAACACAAAGGCCAGGGGAGAGCGCGAACGCAGTCCCCCACTATCAGAAATTTTGCAGTCGAGATTCCCACATTTGGGGAATTCGCAAAGGGTCAGCACAACCGGAGTGCAATGGCTGAGCCTCGCCCTGGGTGAACCACCTTCATGATCATGGTATCTCCCCTGCCAGGTAAGTATGAGCAACAGCCTTTGAGGCCAGACGGCCGCATCTTCCTGTGACCGATCGCATCGACGGCGCCCCCGAAGGCCGTCCGACTACCATTTCATTACTGTGTGTGACCAGGTGGAAAGGCGCACGAAGCCAGGTCTGAAACCAAATATTCTTCGAGATCTACCCATTTTCCGTTCCCAGCCCGGTTAAACCGTGCAGAGAGAAAAACGTGAAACAATTTAAATCAAATGGATTTAAATAGCGCATTTCAATATATCGTTTCGTTATTACAAAGTAACTTTACGTGGAATAGAAACAAAGAAATGTACAGAGCAATCGAGAAACAACGAAAGCATAGCAATTTTAGAACGTGGATAAATAAAAACACAAGGGCTCAATGACTTACCCGTTGTCGTTGTGAGTTAAACAAATACAGCTATGCTTCCAGATCTGCCGACGTTGCTGTGGTTCTTCGACAGCTGTAGTACAGTGAAAAAAAAGTTTTCAGGTGTTTTGAACATCCCAATCTGTCTCGTTCGCTTTTTCAGCTGTGTCGATGATGTTTAAGTCGTCATCGTGTCACCTCCAAAATACGAATGCATACAGGTTGAAAACAACACGAGGATGAATAAATGATGACAGAGTTATCATTATAAATTAAAATATTTTCTTACTGCAAGTCATTTAGGTAATCAAGAAAATACTTTACCCGTTGTCTTAAACAAATACAGCTATGCTTCCAGGCGTGTCGACGTTGCTGTGGTTTTTCGACCGCTGTAGTATGAAGGGTAGTGGAAAAAAAGTTTTCAGGTGTTTTTAACATCCCAAACTGTCTCGTACGATTTTCTTGCGCCTTCAGCTGTGTCGAGGCTGTTTAATTCGTCCTGGTATCACCTCCGCAAACTGTAAGGAAAATAATTAAATACATTACAAAAACATTTCGTTATCAGCGTGTTCATTTCCATGCAAGCTTTTCGTTAAACCAATAATGCCAACGAATACACAGCACTTTTAAAACACACGAATTAAAAAACACTCTGTCATTCACGCACAAAAGAAACAAATTCTGTTTTTTACCTAACTTATTTGTCCCCGAGAAGGGGAGCGCACCGTTCATGGAAACACTGCAATACCACGTCGATGCATGGAGTGGAAGGAGCAAGCTCCGCTTCCATTTCCGAAGGTCAAAAATCCATTTAACGTATAGTCCCCGGGTAGGAGACGTATCAGACATTAAACTGATAAGAACAGATACTACACTTGATCTTAGCCAAAAGGCCGAGAAGCGATACCGCAATAGACGCAGCCAAAGGGGAGCCGGCGAAGGCGCTGGCTTTCGGGGTGGAGGCTAGCGGGCATTTAACTCTAATATGAAGTAGTATGTAATATGAAGGGTAGAGTGAAAAAAAAGTGTTAAAGTGTTTTAAACATCCACATCTGTTCGTTTACTTTGTATTTTTTTCCTGTTTTCGAGTAAAAAAGAATTCTTAAATCGAGATGCATTTTCTTAAGCAAAGTGGCTTAGATTTTAAGTCTTGTTTACTGAAATAAATTCTAAAATGTAATAGGTTAAGGCCTAAATCAAGTAAAAATATATGCCAGTGGTTTAAGGGAAATAAACCTAAATTGAGTTTATTATTGCATTAAGTTGGAACAGAAATTAAGTTTATTTTTCTTACCCCACCGGCAGATATTTTTACTTGTTTTAAATATAAACCTGTTGCTTTTTAGAATTTATTTCAATTATTACAACACATAATATCTTAAGCCACTTTGCTTAACAAGTAAATGCATCTCGATTTAAGAATGGTCAGATATTTACTAGAAAACAAGACAAAAACTTCCAAACATGAATTTACAGACGGCTGGAAATTTTAAACAAAATAACTAGACATACCTATTCGGGTCTGCTCCCGTTTGCTGTGATGAAGGGGGTCTTAGTCCAAAGCACATTTTGAGGAATACTTACACATTTTACTTCTTATTTCTTTAGAATTAATTATTATTTATTTTCAATTACAAAGTATGCGATCTGATTTTCTAATCGCGGTGTGTTTTATTCCTCGTTTGCTTGCATGGATTTGCTTTATTTATTTTGCTTGTTGCATTTAAATGCACATTTGATTTGTTGCCGCATTATCCTGTGTTAATGTATTTCAACGTGCTTATAAACAAAAAGTGCGTTATTATAACCAATTATATAGCTGTGAAATATATAAAAGTATTCCCAAAAACCCAGGTAAAAAAGTAAAATAAAAAATAAACCATTTTGATTTAGCAAAAGTTTACAAATAAATGCACTCCCTGTACACAACAAGCACGTCTGGTTACCATTCATGTTTTGCATGATTTAAGTCTCGTCGCATACATGTTTGCGTAAGGATTTGATATTTATTTTTTGTGGAAGTTTATTAAACTAAAAGGCTTTGTATTTTTGCTCCGTGAGCCGCTTGGACGCTGTTTAAATAGTCATCGGGAGTTAACTGTATTTTGCTGTCCTGCAGTTTTTTTCTTTCTTTACGTGTGTATATAAGTGTATGTACCATTTATATAACTATTTCCACATGTAATATCTGAGCGGTGGTTTTTGAGACTTAAACAGAAGGCGAGAGTATGTTTGTGTGTTTTGGTTTATTTTTGGTTCGTCACTGCTTTTAAGAACTATGCACTGATTTGCTGTGTGGTTTGTCCCTTCTGTTAAAAAGTGGATTTAATCTAGTCTCTCCAATTGTGGGTAAATAACCGGTGGGCCGTAAATTTTATCTTTTAAATATTTTTAAGCACTTTCTGTAAAAAATAAATTTGTACTATTTTTGGAGAGTCACGTCTCTGTCTTTAATCCCATCCGAACCAGCAGGGTCCTTTTCATATTTTTGTAACTTTTTTGTTTGTTTATTTTTTCTCTTGGGTTCAATCTATTTTCCTGTGTGAATAAATAACCCAGGTGACCTAGTCGGTTCCTTTTCATACCTTTAACCAAAGGTTACACATGCAAGCAAACGAGGAATAACACATACGATTAGATCATCACGTCACATACTTTGGAATTAATAAGAAACAATTATTCAGTCTAAAGAAATGAGAAGTAAAACGTGTATGTACTTCTTCAAATGGGCACACTTTGGACAACGACCCCCGTCATTACAGTAAAATGTTTCCCTACTTCCGGTCAAAGCCGCCATTTTGTGAAATGGGCATATAGGCGACGCTGGAGCATGCCGCCATTGTCTCTGTTCAACAAAACAATTGTGTTTATATATAGATCTATTCGATTTTTTTTCGATTTCAATCACCGAATACAAGGTACAACACGATGCCATCTGGCCCTTCTCTCTGGTTTATGTTTGTAAGGAAAATAGAGGGCGAAATTCCATTTCAGTCAAACATTCCTTCGTGCCACGCTGCTTTTTTTCTTTGAACGAAAAAAAAACCCGTGTGCTCCGCCTAAGTGCGTTATTATAATTCATTATATAGCTGCGAAATATATAAAAGTATTCCCAGCAAACACAAAACGTTTTTATAACGTTTTTGTATTTGCTGGGTTGGCATCACTTTCTTTAGCTCACACAAAATTCTACCAAAAAACAGCATATCATTTTCTACTAAATAACTGCATACACTGTGGATTAAAAATGTCCGGAATGCGAACCTGGTAAAACCCAGGTAAAAAAAGCAAATAAAAAATAAACCATTTTGATTTAGCAAAAGTTTACAAATAAATGCACTCCCTGTACACAACAAGCACGTCTCGTTACCATTCATATTTTGCGTGATTTAAGTTTCGTCGCATACATTTTGGAATAAAATAAGGCTTTTAATGTATGCAGACTTCATTCTCCATTAAGGGCTTATCAATCATAATGAACGCTGTTAACTATTCTCATTGAATGGTCTAAATCCAATGCTGGTAAAGAAATCAAATGTCCATTTAAACGCAACAAGCAAACAGCTATGCTTCCAGGTCTGTCGACGTTGCTGTGGTTTTTCGACAGCTGTAATATGAAGGGTAGAGTGAAAAAAGTGTTTAAGTGTTTTAACATCCAAATCTGTTCGTTTACTTGCTACTTTTTTCCTGTTTTCGAGTAAAAAAATAATTCTTAAATCGAGATGCATTTTCTTGTTAAGCAAAGTGGCTTAGATTTTAAGTCTTGTTTACTGAAATCAATTCTAAAATGTAATAGGTTAAGGCCTAAATCAAGTAAAAATATATGCCAGTGGGTTAAGGGAAATAAACCTAAATTGAGTTTATTATTGAATTCAGTTGAAACTGAAATTAAGTTTATTTTTCTTACCCCGCCAGCAGATATTTTTACTTGTTTTAAATATAAACCTGTTGATTTTTGTAATTTATTTCAATTATTACAATACATAACATCTTAAGCCACTTTGCGTAACAAGTAAATGCATCTCGATTTAAGAATTGTCAGATATTTACTAGAAAACAAGACAATAACAGCAAGACAGACCTTAATTTACTTTTTTCTTCCAAACATGAATTTACAGACGGCTGGACATTTTAAATAAAACAACTAGACATACCTATTCGGGTCTGCTCCCGTTTGCTGTGATGAACGGGGTCTTGGTCCAAAGCACATTTTGAGGAATACTTACACATTTTACTTCTTATTTCTTTAGAATTAATTATTATTTATTTTCAATTACAAAGTATGCGATCTGATTTTCTAATCGCGGTGTGTTTTATTCCTCGTTTGCTTGCATGGATTTGCTTTATTTATTTTGCTTGTTGCATTTAAATGCACATTTGATTTGTTGCCGCATTATCCTGTGTTAATGTATTTCAACGTGCTCATAAACAAAAAGTGCGTTATTATAACCAATTATATAGCTGTGAAATATATAAAAGTATTCCCAAAAACCCAGGTAAAAAAGTAAAATAAAAAATAAACCATTTTGATTTAGCAAAAGTTTACAAATAAATGCACTCCCTGTACACAACAAGCACGTCTGGTTACCATTCATGTTTTGCATGATTTAAGTCTCGTCGCATACATGTTTGCGTAAGGATTTGATATTTATTTTTTGTGGAAGTTTATTAAACTAAAAGGCTTTGTATTTTTGCTCCGTGAGCCGCTTGGACGCTGTTTAAATAGTCATCGGGAGTTAACTGTATTTTGCTGTCCTGCAGTTTTTTTCTTTCTTTACGTGTGTATATAAGTGTATGTACCATTTATATAACTATTTCCACATGTAATATCTGAGCGGTGGTTTTTGAGACTTAAACAGAAGGCGAGAGTATGTTTGTGTGTTTTGGTTTATTTTTGGTTCGTCACTGCTTTTAAGAACTATGCACTGATTTGCTGTGTGGTTTGTCCCTTCTGTTAAAAAGTGGATTTAATCTAGTCTCTCCAATTGTGGGTAAATAACCGGTGGGCCGTAAATTTTATCTTTTAAATATTTTTAAGCACTTTCTGTAAAAAATAAATTTGTACTATTTTTGGAGAGTCACGTCTCTGTCTTTAATCCCATCCGAACCAGCAGGGTCCTTTTCATATTTTTGTAACTTTTTTGTTTGTTTATTTTTTCTCTTGGGTTCAATCTATTTTCCTGTGTGAATAAATAACCCAGGTGACCTAGTCGGTTCCTTTTCATACCTTTAACCAAAGGTTACACATGCAAGCAAACGAGGAATAACACATACGATTAGATCATCACGTCACATACTTTGGAATTAATAAGAAACAATTATTCAGTCTAAAGAAATGAGAAGTAAAACGTGTATGTACTTCTTCAAATGGGCACACTTTGGACAACGACCCCCGTCATTACAGTAAAATGTTTTCCCTACTTCCGGTCAAAGCCGCCATTTTGTGAAATGGGCATATAGGCGACGCTGGAGCATGCCGCCATTGTCTCTGTTCAACAAAACAATTGTGTTTATATATAGATCTATTCGATTTTTTTTTCGATTTCAATCACCGAATACAAGGTACAACACGATGCCATCTGGCCCTTCTCTCTGGTTTATGTTTGTAAGGAAAATAGAGGGCGAAATTCCATTTCAGTCAAACATTCCTTCGTGCCACGCTGCTTTTTTTCTTTGAACGAAAAAAAACCCCGTGTGCTCCGCCTATACAATTCGTTTTCCTGTTTATGATTATTTTATGCTTAAAACAAGCAAATAAATCTGCCTAAAGGGTAAGAAAAAAAGTCGTGAACTTTTCCCATAAATACTATTTCAAGAAAAACTGTCCTACCCCACTGGCCGATTTTTTGCTTGTTTAAATTCACTTCGATTGCATATATAAAAATATTGTCTACAAACTAGATCACCGGGCAGATGTTTATCTTTTTAGTATCCACCGAAGACACATGCGAACCTGCATATGGGCCAAACTTTTCCACAATACACATTCGTTGTGTGCACGCGCCATTGTCTTTGTTCAACGCGACAGCGTGCTCCGCCTAAATAATTTGACCCATTTTAACATGGGTTTGTTTCTCGTTGTTGTTTTTTCTTTGAAAACAATCTATATAGCGCTCTCCACAATCGTTTTGGTGTTAGCTTTACGTGGAATAGAAACACACAAAAGTACTGAGCGAACGAGAAACATATTATAGAACGCGCAACATCATATAGATCACGGATTGGAAACCAAACTGGCAACCACGCACAAAAGAAGCAAACTCTGGTTTTAAACTCACCTTATTTGTGCCCGGAAAGCGCCCGAGTCGATGAACGGAGTGGACGGAGCAAGCCTCGCTTCCATTTCCGAAGGTCAAAAATCCATTTAAACTTGTAGTCCCCGGTGTCCACTTGTTCTTGTCCAAAAAGCCGAGAAGCGATACCGCAATGGGAGCCGGAGAAGGCGCTGGCTGTCGGGATGGAGGTTAACGGGTCAGAGGTCTGGCACTGAAGGTCTGGGTCCATTCCTCACCGTGTGCATTTCACTCTATACGTGTAAAAAACATACAAATACATAAAATACATACAGAAACAGTTATCACTTACACAAAAAGAACATGAAGGTAAAGCTTCAGTTAATTTGCCTGCTGATTGCTTTTTGCATGCACATAAAAAACTGAACAAAACTGATATACTAAACAAAATAGGCCCTAAAATTGAGGAACACCAGTTGTATAGCTATTTTTTAAATATGAAATAAGACAATAAATTACAAATAACATTTGAATGCCTGCAGCTTGTTCATGTCCACTCCACAAAAAAAAAACAGTGTGACCCTTCTATTTGGTTTCAAGTTTGAAAGTTTCGAACCTATGCAACACTCTTAAGACAAATGCTCCTAAAAAGTACCAAATAAGGGTTCCTCAGCATGTAACCACAGCAGAACCCGTTTTTTGGTACTATATGGAAACTTTTTATAAGGTTCTATAAAGAATCTTGCCTTGAAAAGTGCTCGCCTCAATGGTGCTATAAAAAAACATTAATTTATCAGCTGTCAGGAGTGACATTTTTGTTACTTATCCACTTTTTAATGTATAACACTTGATAAAGATTATTTATTGTCAATTCTTCACATGTTTCAAGCATACAAAGCAATCGAAATACAAGGTGCATCAGCATTCAGTTAATATGCCACCTGGAGCTGGAATCAGCTTTCAGAAGAGATCAGATGTGTTTCAACGGTAGACACTTTTAAATCTAGATGAAAAACACGACGGTTTAACTTTGCATTTACTGAATGATTTAAAACAGTACGAATGAAACAGTATAAAAGAATACAACAGTATGAACCTGTAGCTGGAATCAGCTTTCGGATGAGATCAGATGTGTTTCAACAGTAGGCACTTTTAAACCTAGATTAAAAACACATCAGTTTAACTTTGCATTTACTGAATGATTTAAAACAGTACGAATGAAACAGTATAAAAGAATACAACAGTATGAACCTGTAGCTGGAATCAGCTTTCAAATGAGATCAGATGTGTTTCAACAGTGGGCACTTTTAAACCTAGATTAAAGACACATCGATTTAACTTTGCATTTACTGAAGAATATAAAACAGTACGAATAAAACAGTATAAAAGAATACAACAGTATGATCGGTTTAACTTTGCATTTACTGAATGATTTAAAACAGTACGAATAAAACAGTATAAAAGAATACAACAGTATGAACCTGTAGCTGGAATCAGCTTTCAGATGAGATCAGATGTGTTTCAACAGTAGGCACTTTTAAATCTAGATTTAAAGACACATCGGTTTAACTTTGCATTTACTGAAGAATTTGAAACAGTACGAATGAAACAGTATAAAAGAATACAACAGTATAAACCTGTAGCTGGAATCAGCTTTCAGATGAGATCAGATGTGTTTCAACAGTAGGCACTTTTAAATCTAGATTAAAGACACAACGGTTTAACTTTGCATTTACTGAATAAACAGTACGAATAAAACATTATAAAAGAATACAACAGTATGATCGGTTTAACTTTGCATTTACTGAATGATTTAAAACAGAACGAATAAAACAGTATAAAAGAATACAACAGTATGAACCTGTAGCTGGAATCAGCTTTCAAATGAGATCAGATGTGTTTCAACAGAAGACACTTTTGAATCTAGATTAAAAACACATCGGTTTAACTTTGCATTTACTGAATGATTTAAAACAGTACGAATAAAACAGTATAAAAGAATACAACAGTATGATCGGTTTAACTTTGCATTTACTGAATGATTTAAAACAGAACGAATAAAACAGTATAAAAGAATACAACAGTATGAACCTGTAGCTGGAATCAGCTTTCAAATGAGATCAGATGTGTTTCAACAGAAGACACTTTTGAATCTAGATTAAAAACACATCGGTTTAACTTTGCATTTACTGAATGATTTAAAACAGTACGAATAAAACAGTATAAAAGAATACAACAGTATGATCGGTTTAACTTTGCATTTACTGAATGATTTAAAACAGTACGAATAAAACAGTATAAAAGAATACAACAGTATGATCGGTTTAACTTTGCATTTACTGAATGATTTAAAACAGTACGAATAAAACAGTATAAAAGAATACAACAGTATGAACCTGTATAGCTGGAATCAGCTTCAGATGAGATCAGATGTGTTTCAACAGTAGGCACTTTCAAATCTAGATTAAAAACACCATCGGTTTAACTTTGCATTTACTGAATGATTTAAAATAAAACAGTATAAAAGAATAAAACAGTATGAACCTTGCCTGTTATAAAGGGAATGAAGCTTACGGTATGGTGCTTACCTGCAGAAATAAAGTACAAAAAGAACACACAGAACTTCAATTTTCAACCTGTTTGTGATTACCACACAATCCCGTCACCTGGCTGTGGTCTTCATTTGGTGAACGGTTCTTCACTCATAATTGACCTATACAAGAAATAGAGAAGAATATTAAGCAATTC
This sequence comes from Misgurnus anguillicaudatus, assembly GCF_027580225.2. Taxonomy (NCBI): domain Eukaryota; kingdom Metazoa; phylum Chordata; class Actinopteri; order Cypriniformes; family Cobitidae; genus Misgurnus; species Misgurnus anguillicaudatus. The sequence continues at coordinate 1,885,779 of NW_027395284.1, read as the reverse complement.
TGCTCTTACATTTAGATGTGCCCCAAGAACACAGACACACCGGCTCCAAAATGTTGAAACAGTACATTTCTGTTATTTTAATGTGGCAAATGTGTCAGCTTTAAAAGAATCATACCTTACCTTTTAAACAGGATGCGCACTGCATTAAATACCTTTACTCCCAGCATAAGCAAGCAATTTTCAAAATGCTTTAAAAGTAAATGGTGATTATTTTACTTGTTTGCCTGTTTTTGACTACCATAGAATCCTGTCGCCTGGATTCCAACCTATCATTTTCAGGCTTGTAAAGCAAATAATGAAATACATTATCATTGACTTCCATAGTAGGAAAAAAATATTTTGGAAGTATCGTGATAAATGATGAAGAAAATATTTTGAAAAATGATGGTTAGCACACAGTCGATGGTACCTATTAAATTTCATCATATTTTTTTATTCCTACTATGGAAGTCAATGGTCACTATCTGCTGTGGGTTTACCATCATTCCTCAAAATATCTTCTTTTGTGTTAATCAGAAAAAACGAACGCATACAGGTTTAAAACAACACGAGGATGAGTAAATGATGACAGAATTATCATTATTATAAATTGAAATATTTTCTTACTGCAAGTCATTTAGGTAATCAAGAAAATACTTTACCCGTTGTCTTTGCAAGTTAAACAAATACAGCTTTGCTTCCAGGTCTGTCGACGTTGCTGTGGTTTTTCGACAGCTGTAGTATGAAGGGTAGCGAATGAATGAATACATTGCACAAAAAATCCTTTTTAACTATGCAAATATCTAAAAAGTCTTAAAATAAGATGCATTATTTTGATGAGCAAAAGGACATAAGAAAATAAGCCTAGCCTTTCGGGAGAAAAAACATAAAATTTAAGTGAATTTGGGCTTAAAACAAGCAAATAAATCTGCCAAAGGGGTTAGAAACAAATCTAGATTTAAACACCTAATTCAAGAAAAATTGTCTTAGCCCATTGGCAGATTTGTTGGCTTGTTTTAATGTACATTCATGTACAATATTTCGTTTTGTCTTGTATTTCTAAGCATTTTGTACTGCCCAACGTTGTCTAGGTTGTTTAACGGTTGTCATTTTCTTTTAAAAGCTTTATAATTTATTAGTTTGGATGATTGCCATTCCTGAGAACCGCTTACATTGTAAGTAAAAGAATCATCTAAGCATTATTTTGTTGAATGTCTCTTAGACATGTAGCTGTTTGATTGTGGTTCTATTTAATGGCCAGTCTATACTTGGGGAACGGTCAAACGTCTATTAGATTTTCACTGACAGCCCAAATTAAGCCTTGTTTTAGCCTAGACACATATTCGCGGTCTATTAGAAGTTATGTAGTCGTTTAATAGCCGCTTTTTGATGACCAATGCGTTCTTGTGCCGTGGTTAGGCGTCTCTTGGATTTTCCGTAAAAAGACAAACGAATCTATTTTTAACACAAAGGCCAGGGGAGAGCGCGAACGCAGTCCCCCACTATCAGAAATTTTGCAGTCGAGATTCCCACATTTGGGGAATTCGCAAAGGGTCAGCACAACCGGAGTGCAATGGCTGAGCCTCGCCCTGGGTGAACCACCTTCATGATCATGGTATCTCCCCTGCCAGGTAAGTATGAGCAACAGCCTTTTGAGGCCAGACGGCCGCATCTTCCTGTGACCGATCGCATCGACGGCGCCCCCGAAGGCCGTCCGACTACCATTTCATTACTGTGTGTGACCAGGTGGAAAGGCGCACGAAGCCAGGTCTGAAACCAAATATTCTTCGAGATCTACCCATTTTCCGTTCCCAGCCCGGTTAAACCGTGCAGAGAGAAAAACGTGAAACAATTTAAATCAAATGGATTTAAATAGCGCATTTCAATATATCGTTTCGTTATTACAAAGTAACTTTACGTGGAATAGAAACAAAGAAATGTACAGAGCAATCGAGAAACAACGAAAGCATAGCAATTTTAGAACGTGGATAAATAAAAACACAAGGGCTCAATGACTTACCCGTTGTCGTTGTGAGTTAAACAAATACAGCTATGCTTCCAGATCTGCCGACGTTGCTGTGGTTCTTCGACAGCTGTAGTACAGTGAAAAAAAAGTTTTCAGGTGTTTTGAACATCCCAATCTGTCTCGTTCGCTTTTTCAGCTGTGTCGATGATGTTTAAGTCGTCATCGTGTCACCTCCAAAATACGAATGCATACAGGTTGAAAACAACACGAGGATGAATAAATGATGACAGAGTTATCATTATAAATTAAAATATTTTCTTACTGCAAGTCATTTAGGTAATCAAGAAAATACTTTACCCGTTGTCTTAAACAAATACAGCTATGCTTCCAGGCGTGTCGACGTTGCTGTGGTTTTTCGACCGCTGTAGTATGAAGGGTAGTGGAAAAAAAGTTTTCAGGTGTTTTTAACATCCCAAACTGTCTCGTACGATTTTCTTGCGCCTTCAGCTGTGTCGAGGCTGTTTAATTCGTCCTGGTATCACCTCCGCAAACTGTAAGGAAAATAATTAAATACATTACAAAAACATTTCGTTATCAGCGTGTTCATTTCCATGCAAGCTTTTCGTTAAACCAATAATGCCAACGAATACACAGCACTTTTAAAACACACGAATTAAAAAACACTCTGTCATTCACGCACAAAAGAAACAAATTCTGTTTTTTACCTAACTTATTTGTCCCCGAGAAGGGGAGCGCACCGTTCATGGAAACACTGCAATACCACGTCGATGCATGGAGTGGAAGGAGCAAGCTCCGCTTCCATTTCCGAAGGTCAAAAATCCATTTAACGTATAGTCCCCGGGTAGGAGACGTATCAGACATTAAACTGATAAGAACAGATACTACACTTGATCTTAGCCAAAAGGCCGAGAAGCGATACCGCAATAGACGCAGCCAAAGGGGAGCCGGCGAAGGCGCTGGCTTTCGGGGTGGAGGCTAGCGGGCATTTAACTCTAATATGAAGTAGTATGTAATATGAAGGGTAGAGTGAAAAAAAAGTGTTAAAGTGTTTTAAACATCCACATCTGTTCGTTTACTTTGTATTTTTTTCCTGTTTTCGAGTAAAAAAGAATTCTTAAATCGAGATGCATTTTCTTAAGCAAAGTGGCTTAGATTTTAAGTCTTGTTTACTGAAATAAATTCTAAAATGTAATAGGTTAAGGCCTAAATCAAGTAAAAATATATGCCAGTGGTTTAAGGGAAATAAACCTAAATTGAGTTTATTATTGCATTAAGTTGGAACAGAAATTAAGTTTATTTTTCTTACCCCACCGGCAGATATTTTTACTTGTTTTAAATATAAACCTGTTGCTTTTTAGAATTTATTTCAATTATTACAACACATAATATCTTAAGCCACTTTGCTTAACAAGTAAATGCATCTCGATTTAAGAATGGTCAGATATTTACTAGAAAACAAGACAAAAACTTCCAAACATGAATTTACAGACGGCTGGAAATTTTAAACAAAATAACTAGACATACCTATTCGGGTCTGCTCCCGTTTGCTGTGATGAAGGGGGTCTTAGTCCAAAGCACATTTTGAGGAATACTTACACATTTTACTTCTTATTTCTTTAGAATTAATTATTATTTATTTTCAATTACAAAGTATGCGATCTGATTTTCTAATCGCGGTGTGTTTTATTCCTCGTTTGCTTGCATGGATTTGCTTTATTTATTTTGCTTGTTGCATTTAAATGCACATTTGATTTGTTGCCGCATTATCCTGTGTTAATGTATTTCAACGTGCTTATAAACAAAAAGTGCGTTATTATAACCAATTATATAGCTGTGAAATATATAAAAGTATTCCCAAAAACCCAGGTAAAAAAGTAAAATAAAAAATAAACCATTTTGATTTAGCAAAAGTTTACAAATAAATGCACTCCCTGTACACAACAAGCACGTCTGGTTACCATTCATGTTTTGCATGATTTAAGTCTCGTCGCATACATGTTTGCGTAAGGATTTGATATTTATTTTTTGTGGAAGTTTATTAAACTAAAAGGCTTTGTATTTTTGCTCCGTGAGCCGCTTGGACGCTGTTTAAATAGTCATCGGGAGTTAACTGTATTTTGCTGTCCTGCAGTTTTTTTCTTTCTTTACGTGTGTATATAAGTGTATGTACCATTTATATAACTATTTCCACATGTAATATCTGAGCGGTGGTTTTTGAGACTTAAACAGAAGGCGAGAGTATGTTTGTGTGTTTTGGTTTATTTTTGGTTCGTCACTGCTTTTAAGAACTATGCACTGATTTGCTGTGTGGTTTGTCCCTTCTGTTAAAAAGTGGATTTAATCTAGTCTCTCCAATTGTGGGTAAATAACCGGTGGGCCGTAAATTTTATCTTTTAAATATTTTTAAGCACTTTCTGTAAAAAATAAATTTGTACTATTTTTGGAGAGTCACGTCTCTGTCTTTAATCCCATCCGAACCAGCAGGGTCCTTTTCATATTTTTGTAACTTTTTTGTTTGTTTATTTTTTCTCTTGGGTTCAATCTATTTTCCTGTGTGAATAAATAACCCAGGTGACCTAGTCGGTTCCTTTTCATACCTTTAACCAAAGGTTACACATGCAAGCAAACGAGGAATAACACATACGATTAGATCATCACGTCACATACTTTGGAATTAATAAGAAACAATTATTCAGTCTAAAGAAATGAGAAGTAAAACGTGTATGTACTTCTTCAAATGGGCACACTTTGGACAACGACCCCCGTCATTACAGTAAAATGTTTCCCTACTTCCGGTCAAAGCCGCCATTTTGTGAAATGGGCATATAGGCGACGCTGGAGCATGCCGCCATTGTCTCTGTTCAACAAAACAATTGTGTTTATATATAGATCTATTCGATTTTTTTTCGATTTCAATCACCGAATACAAGGTACAACACGATGCCATCTGGCCCTTCTCTCTGGTTTATGTTTGTAAGGAAAATAGAGGGCGAAATTCCATTTCAGTCAAACATTCCTTCGTGCCACGCTGCTTTTTTTCTTTGAACGAAAAAAAAACCCGTGTGCTCCGCCTAAGTGCGTTATTATAATTCATTATATAGCTGCGAAATATATAAAAGTATTCCCAGCAAACACAAAACGTTTTTATAACGTTTTTGTATTTGCTGGGTTGGCATCACTTTCTTTAGCTCACACAAAATTCTACCAAAAAACAGCATATCATTTTCTACTAAATAACTGCATACACTGTGGATTAAAAATGTCCGGAATGCGAACCTGGTAAAACCCAGGTAAAAAAAGCAAATAAAAAATAAACCATTTTGATTTAGCAAAAGTTTACAAATAAATGCACTCCCTGTACACAACAAGCACGTCTCGTTACCATTCATATTTTGCGTGATTTAAGTTTCGTCGCATACATTTTGGAATAAAATAAGGCTTTTAATGTATGCAGACTTCATTCTCCATTAAGGGCTTATCAATCATAATGAACGCTGTTAACTATTCTCATTGAATGGTCTAAATCCAATGCTGGTAAAGAAATCAAATGTCCATTTAAACGCAACAAGCAAACAACTATGCTTCCAGGTCTGTCGACGTTGCTGTGGTTTTTCGACAGCTGTAATATGAAGGGTAGAGTGAAAAAAGTGTTTAAGTGTTTTAACATCCAAATCTGTTCGTTTACTTGCTACTTTTTTCCTGTTTTCGAGTAAAAAAATAATTCTTAAATCGAGATGCATTTTCTTGTTAAGCAAAGTGGCTTAGATTTTAAGTCTTGTTTACTGAAATCAATTCTAAAATGTAATAGGTTAAGGCCTAAATCAAGTAAAAATATATGCCAGTGGGTTAAGGGAAATAAACCTAAATTGAGTTTATTATTGAATTCAGTTGAAACTGAAATTAAGTTTATTTTTCTTACCCCGCCAGCAGATATTTTTACTTGTTTTAAATATAAACCTGTTGATTTTTGTAATTTATTTCAATTATTACAATACATAACATCTTAAGCCACTTTGCGTAACAAGTAAATGCATCTCGATTTAAGAATTGTCAGATATTTACTAGAAAACAAGACAATAACAGCAAGACAGACCTTAATTTACTTTTTTCTTCCAAACATGAATTTACAGACGGCTGGACATTTTAAATAAAACAACTAGACATACCTATTCGGGTCTGCTCCCGTTTGCTGTGATGAACGGGGTCTTGGTCCAAAGCACATTTTGAGGAATACTTACACATTTTACTTCTTATTTCTTTAGAATTAATTATTATTTATTTTCAATTACAAAGTATGCGATCTGATTTTCTAATCGCGGTGTGTTTTATTCCTCGTTTGCTTGCATGGATTTGCTTTATTTATTTTGCTTGTTGCATTTAAATGCACATTTGATTTGTTGCCGCATTATCCTGTGTTAATGTATTTCAACGTGCTCATAAACAAAAAGTGCGTTATTATAACCAATTATATAGCTGTGAAATATATAAAAGTATTCCCAAAAACCCAGGTAAAAAAGTAAAATAAAAAATAAACCATTTTGATTTAGCAAAAGTTTACAAATAAATGCACTCCCTGTACACAACAAGCACGTCTGGTTACCATTCATGTTTTGCATGATTTAAGTCTCGTCGCATACATGTTTGCGTAAGGATTTGATATTTATTTTTTGTGGAAGTTTATTAAACTAAAAGGCTTTGTATTTTTGCTCCGTGAGCCGCTTGGACGCTGTTTAAATAGTCATCGGGAGTTAACTGTATTTTGCTGTCCTGCAGTTTTTTTCTTTCTTTACGTGTGTATATAAGTGTATGTACCATTTATATAACTATTTCCACATGTAATATCTGAGCGGTGGTTTTTGAGACTTAAACAGAAGGCGAGAGTATGTTTGTGTGTTTTGGTTTATTTTTGGTTCGTCACTGCTTTTAAGAACTATGCACTGATTTGCTGTGTGGTTTGTCCCTTCTGTTAAAAAGTGGATTTAATCTAGTCTCTCCAATTGTGGGTAAATAACCGGTGGGCCGTAAATTTTATCTTTTAAATATTTTTAAGCACTTTCTGTAAAAAATAAATTTGTACTATTTTTGGAGAGTCACGTCTCTGTCTTTAATCCCATCCGAACCAGCAGGGTCCTTTTCATATTTTTGTAACTTTTTTGTTTGTTTATTTTTTCTCTTGGGTTCAATCTATTTTCCTGTGTGAATAAATAACCCAGGTGACCTAGTCGGTTCCTTTTCATACCTTTAACCAAAGGTTACACATGCAAGCAAACGAGGAATAACACATACGATTAGATCATCACGTCACATACTTTGGAATTAATAAGAAACAATTATTCAGTCTAAAGAAATGAGAAGTAAAACGTGTATGTACTTCTTCAAATGGGCACACTTTGGACAACGACCCCCGTCATTACAGTAAAATGTTTTCCCTACTTCCGGTCAAAGCCGCCATTTTGTGAAATGGGCATATAGGCGACGCTGGAGCATGCCGCCATTGTCTCTGTTCAACAAAACAATTGTGTTTATATATAGATCTATTCGATTTTTTTTTCGATTTCAATCACCGAATACAAGGTACAACACGATGCCATCTGGCCCTTCTCTCTGGTTTATGTTTGTAAGGAAAATAGAGGGCGAAATTCCATTTCAGTCAAACATTCCTTCGTGCCACGCTGCTTTTTTTCTTTGAACGAAAAAAAACCCCGTGTGCTCCGCCTATACAATTCGTTTTCCTGTTTATGATTATTTTATGCTTAAAACAAGCAAATAAATCTGCCTAAAGGGTAAGAAAAAAAGTCGTGAACTTTTCCCATAAATACTATTTCAAGAAAAACTGTCCTACCCCACTGGCCGATTTTTTGCTTGTTTAAATTCACTTCGATTGCATATATAAAAATATTGTCTACAAACTAGATCACCGGGCAGATGTTTATCTTTTTAGTATCCACCGAAGACACATGCGAACCTGCATATGGGCCAAACTTTTCCACAATACACATTCGTTGTGTGCACGCGCCATTGTCTTTGTTCAACGCGACAGCGTGCTCCGCCTAAATAATTTGACCCATTTTAACATGGGTTTGTTTCTCGTTGTTGTTTTTTCTTTGAAAACAATCTATATAGCGCTCTCCACAATCGTTTTGGTGTTAGCTTTACGTGGAATAGAAACACACAAAAGTACTGAGCGAACGAGAAACATATTATAGAACGCGCAACATCATATAGATCACGGATTGGAAACCAAACTGGCAACCACGCACAAAAGAAGCAAACTCTGGTTTTAAACTCACCTTATTTGTGCCCGGAAAGCGCCCGAGTCGATGAACGGAGTGGACGGAGCAAGCCTCGCTTCCATTTCCGAAGGTCAAAAATCCATTTAAACTTGTAGTCCCCGGTGTCCACTTGTTCTTGTCCAAAAAGCCGAGAAGCGATACCGCAATGGGAGCCGGAGAAGGCGCTGGCTGTCGGGATGGAGGTTAACGGGTCAGAGGTCTGGCACTGAAGGTCTGGGTCCATTCCTCACCGTGTGCATTTCACTCTATACGTGTAAAAAACATACAAATACATAAAATACATACAGAAACAGTTATCACTTACACAAAAAGAACATGAAGGTAAAGCTTCAGTTAATTTGCCTGCTGATTGCTTTTTGCATGCACATAAAAAACTGAACAAAACTGATATACTAAACAAAATAGGCCCTAAAATTGAGGAACACCAGTTGTATAGCTATTTTTTAAATATGAAATAAGACAATAAATTACAAATAACATTTGAATGCCTGCAGCTTGTTCATGTCCACTCCACAAAAAAAAAACAGTGTGACCCTTCTATTTGGTTTCAAGTTTGAAAGTTTCGAACCTATGCAACACTCTTAAGACAAATGCTCCTAAAAAGTACCAAATAAGGGTTCCTCAGCATGTAACCACAGCAGAACCCGTTTTTTGGTACTATATGGAAACTTTTTATAAGGTTCTATAAAGAATCTTGCCTTGAAAAGTGCTCGCCTCAATGGTGCTATAAAAAAACATTAATTTATCAGCTGTCAGGAGTGACATTTTTGTTACTTATCCACTTTTTAATGTATAACACTTGATAAAGATTATTTATTGTCAATTCTTCACATGTTTCAAGCATACAAAGCAATCGAAATACAAGGTGCATCAGCATTCAGTTAATATGCCACCTGGAGCTGGAATCAGCTTTCAGAAGAGATCAGATGTGTTTCAACGGTAGACACTTTTAAATCTAGATGAAAAACACGACGGTTTAACTTTGCATTTACTGAATGATTTAAAACAGTACGAATGAAACAGTATAAAAGAATACAACAGTATGAACCTGTAGCTGGAATCAGCTTTCGGATGAGATCAGATGTGTTTCAACAGTAGGCACTTTTAAACCTAGATTAAAAACACATCAGTTTAACTTTGCATTTACTGAATGATTTAAAACAGTACGAATGAAACAGTATAAAAGAATACAACAGTATGAACCTGTAGCTGGAATCAGCTTTCAAATGAGATCAGATGTGTTTCAACAGTGGGCACTTTTAAACCTAGATTAAAGACACATCGATTTAACTTTGCATTTACTGAAGAATATAAAACAGTACGAATAAAACAGTATAAAAGAATACAACAGTATGATCGGTTTAACTTTGCATTTACTGAATGATTTAAAACAGTACGAATAAAACAGTATAAAAGAATACAACAGTATGAACCTGTAGCTGGAATCAGCTTTCAGATGAGATCAGATGTGTTTCAACAGTAGGCACTTTTAAATCTAGATTTAAAGACACATCGGTTTAACTTTGCATTTACTGAAGAATTTGAAACAGTACGAATGAAACAGTATAAAAGAATACAACAGTATAAACCTGTAGCTGGAATCAGCTTTCAGATGAGATCAGATGTGTTTCAACAGTAGGCACTTTTAAATCTAGATTAAAGACACAACGGTTTAACTTTGCATTTACTGAATAAACAGTACGAATAAAACATTATAAAAGAATACAACAGTATGATCGGTTTAACTTTGCATTTACTGAATGATTTAAAACAGAACGAATAAAACAGTATAAAAGAATACAACAGTATGAACCTGTAGCTGGAATCAGCTTTCAAATGAGATCAGATGTGTTTCAACAGAAGACACTTTTGAATCTAGATTAAAAACACATCGGTTTAACTTTGCATTTACTGAATGATTTAAAACAGTACGAATAAAACAGTATAAAAGAATACAACAGTATGATCGGTTTAACTTTGCATTTACTGAATGATTTAAAACAGAACGAATAAAACAGTATAAAAGAATACAACAGTATGAACCTGTAGCTGGAATCAGCTTTCAAATGAGATCAGATGTGTTTCAACAGAAGACACTTTTGAATCTAGATTAAAAACACATCGGTTTAACTTTGCATTTACTGAATGATTTAAAACAGTACGAATAAAACAGTATAAAAGAATACAACAGTATGATCGGTTTAACTTTGCATTTACTGAATGATTTAAAACAGTACGAATAAAACAGTATAAAAGAATACAACAGTATGATCGGTTTAACTTTGCATTTACTGAATGATTTAAAACAGTACGAATAAAACAGTATAAAAGAATACAACAGTATGAACCTGTATAGCTGGAATCAGCTTCAGATGAGATCAGATGTGTTTCAACAGTAGGCACTTTCAAATCTAGATTAAAAACACCATCGGTTTAACTTTGCATTTACTGAATGATTTAAAATAAAACAGTATAAAAGAATAAAACAGTATGAACCTTGCCTGTTATAAAGGGAATGAAGCTTACGGTATGGTGCTTACCTGCAGAAATAAAGTACAAAAAGAACACACAGAACTTCAATTTTCAACCTGTTTGTGATTACCACACAATCCCGTCACCTGGCTGTGGTCTTCATTTGGTGAACGGTTCTTCACTCATAATTGACCTATACAAGAAATAGAGAAGAATATTAAGCAATTCTGCTCTTACATTTAGATGTGCCCCAAGAACACAGACACACCGGCTCCAAAATGTTGAAACAGTACATTTCTGTTATTTTAATGTGGCAAATGTGTCAGCTTTAAAAGAATCATACCTTACCTTTTAAACAGGATGCGCACTGCATTAAATACCTTTACTCCCAGCATAAGCAAGCAATTTTCAAAATGCTTTAAAAGTAAATGGTGATTATTTTACTTGTTTGCCTGTTTTTGACTACCATAGAATCCTGTCGCCTGGATTCCAACCTATCATTTTCAGGCTTGTAAAGCAAATAATGAAATACATTATCATTGACTTCCATAGTAGGAAAAAAATATTTTGGAAGTATCGTGATAAATGATGAAGAAAATATTTTGAAAAATGATGGTTAGCACACAGTCGATGGTACCTATTAAATTTCATCATATTTTTTTATTCCTACTATGGAAGTCAATGGTCACTATCTGCTGTGGGTTTACCATCATTCCTCAAAATATCTTCTTTTGTGTTAATCAGAAAAAACGAACGCATACAGGTTTAAAACAACACGAGGATGAGTAAATGATGACAGAATTATCATTATTATAAATTGAAATATTTTCTTACTGCAAGTCATTTAGGTAATCAAGAAAATACTTTACCCGTTGTCTTTGCAAGTTAAACAAATACAGCTTTGCTTCCAGGTCTGTCGACGTTGCTGTGGTTTTTCGACAGCTGTAGTATGAAGGGTAGCGAATGAATGAATACATTGCACAAAAAATCCTTTTTAACTATGCAAATATCTAAAAAGTCTTAAAATAAGATGCATTATTTTGATGAGCAAAAGGACATAAGAAAATAAGCCTAGCCTTTCGGGAGAAAAAACATAAAATTTAAGTGAATTTGGGCTTAAAACAAGCAAATAAATCTGCCAAAGGGGTTAGAAACAAATCTAGATTTAAACACCTAATTCAAGAAAAATTGTCTTAGCCCATTGGCAGATTTGTTGGCTTGTTTTAATGTACATTCATGTACAATATTTCGTTTTGTCTTGTATTTCTAAGCATTTTGTACTGCCCAACGTTGTCTAGGTTGTTTAACGGTTGTCATTTTCTTTTAAAAGCTTTATAATTTATTAGTTTGGATGATTGCCATTCCTGAGAACCGCTTACATTGTAAGTAAAAGAATCATCTAAGCATTATTTTGTTGAATGTCTCTTAGACATGTAGCTGTTTGATTGTGGTTCTATTTAATGGCCAGTCTATACTTGGGGAACGGTCAAACGTCTATTAGATTTTCACTGACAGCCCAAATTAAGCCTTGTTTTAGCCTAGACACATATTCGCGGTCTATTAGAAGTTATGTAGTCGTTTAATAGCCGCTTTTTGATGACCAATGCGTTCTTGTGCCGTGGTTAGGCGTCTCTTGGATTTTCCGTAAAAAGACAAACGAATCTATTTTTAACACAAAGGCCAGGGGAGAGCGCGAACGCAGTCCCCCACTATCAGAAATTTTGCAGTCGAGATTCCCACATTTGGGGAATTCGCAAAGGGTCAGCACAACCGGAGTGCAATGGCTGAGCCTCGCCCTGGGTGAACCACCTTCATGATCATGGTATCTCCCCTGCCAGGTAAGTATGAGCAACAGCCTTTTGAGGCCAGACGGCCGCATCTTCCTGTGACCGATCGCATCGACGGCGCCCCCGAAGGCCGTCCGACTACCATTTCATTACTGTGTGTGACCAGGTGGAAAGGCGCACGAAGCCAGGTCTGAAACCAAATATTCTTCGAGATCTACCCATTTTCCGTTCCCAGCCCGGTTAAACCGTGCAGAGAGAAAAACGTGAAACAATTTAAATCAAATGGATTTAAATAGCGCATTTCAATATATCGTTTCGTTATTACAAAGTAACTTTACGTGGAATAGAAACAAAGAAATGTACAGAGCAATCGAGAAACAACGAAAGCATAGCAATTTTAGAACGTGGATAAATAAAAACACAAGGGCTCAATGACTTACCCGTTGTCGTTGTGAGTTAAACAAATACAGCTATGCTTCCAGATCTGCCGACGTTGCTGTGGTTCTTCGACAGCTGTAGTACAGTGAAAAAAAAGTTTTCAGGTGTTTTGAACATCCCAATCTGTCTCGTTCGCTTTTTCAGCTGTGTCGATGATGTTTAAGTCGTCATCGTGTCACCTCCAAAATACGAATGCATACAGGTTGAAAACAACACGAGGATGAATAAATGATGACAGAGTTATCATTATAAATTAAAATATTTTCTTACTGCAAGTCATTTAGGTAATCAAGAAAATACTTTACCCGTTGTCTTAAACAAATACAGCTATGCTTCCAGGCGTGTCGACGTTGCTGTGGTTTTTCGACCGCTGTAGTATGAAGGGTAGTGGAAAAAAAGTTTTCAGGTGTTTTTAACATCCCAAACTGTCTCGTACGATTTTCTTGCGCCTTCAGCTGTGTCGAGGCTGTTTAATTCGTCCTGGTATCACCTCCGCAAACTGTAAGGAAAATAATTAAATACATTACAAAAACATTTCGTTATCAGCGTGTTCATTTCCATGCAAGCTTTTCGTTAAACCAATAATGCCAACGAATACACAGCACTTTTAAAACACACGAATTAAAAAACACTCTGTCATTCACGCACAAAAGAAACAAATTCTGTTTTTTACCTAACTTATTTGTCCCCGAGAAGGGGAGCGCACCGTTCATGGAAACACTGCAATACCACGTCGATGCATGGAGTGGAAGGAGCAAGCTCCGCTTCCATTTCCGAAGGTCAAAAATCCATTTAACGTATAGTCCCCGGGTAGGAGACGTATCAGACATTAAACTGATAAGAACAGATACTACACTTGATCTTAGCCAAAAGGCCGAGAAGCGATACCGCAATAGACGCAGCCAAAGGGGAGCCGGCGAAGGCGCTGGCTTTCGGGGTGGAGGCTAGCGGGCATTTAACTCTAATATGAAGTAGTATGTAATATGAAGGGTAGAGTGAAAAAAAAGTGTTAAAGTGTTTTAAACATCCACATCTGTTCGTTTACTTTGTATTTTTTTCCTGTTTTCGAGTAAAAAAGAATTCTTAAATCGAGATGCATTTTCTTAAGCAAAGTGGCTTAGATTTTAAGTCTTGTTTACTGAAATAAATTCTAAAATGTAATAGGTTAAGGCCTAAATCAAGTAAAAATATATGCCAGTGGTTTAAGGGAAATAAACCTAAATTGAGTTTATTATTGCATTAAGTTGGAACAGAAATTAAGTTTATTTTTCTTACCCCACCGGCAGATATTTTTACTTGTTTTAAATATAAACCTGTTGCTTTTTAGAATTTATTTCAATTATTACAACACATAATATCTTAAGCCACTTTGCTTAACAAGTAAATGCATCTCGATTTAAGAATGGTCAGATATTTACTAGAAAACAAGACAAAAACTTCCAAACATGAATTTACAGACGGCTGGAAATTTTAAACAAAATAACTAGACATACCTATTCGGGTCTGCTCCCGTTTGCTGTGATGAAGGGGGTCTTAGTCCAAAGCACATTTTGAGGAATACTTACACATTTTACTTCTTATTTCTTTAGAATTAATTATTATTTATTTTCAATTACAAAGTATGCGATCTGATTTTCTAATCGCGGTGTGTTTTATTCCTCGTTTGCTTGCATGGATTTGCTTTATTTATTTTGCTTGTTGCATTTAAATGCACATTTGATTTGTTGCCGCATTATCCTGTGTTAATGTATTTCAACGTGCTTATAAACAAAAAGTGCGTTATTATAACCAATTATATAGCTGTGAAATATATAAAAGTATTCCCAAAAACCCAGGTAAAAAAGTAAAATAAAAAATAAACCATTTTGATTTAGCAAAAGTTTACAAATAAATGCACTCCCTGTACACAACAAGCACGTCTGGTTACCATTCATGTTTTGCATGATTTAAGTCTCGTCGCATACATGTTTGCGTAAGGATTTGATATTTATTTTTTGTGGAAGTTTATTAAACTAAAAGGCTTTGTATTTTTGCTCCGTGAGCCGCTTGGACGCTGTTTAAATAGTCATCGGGAGTTAACTGTATTTTGCTGTCCTGCAGTTTTTTTCTTTCTTTACGTGTGTATATAAGTGTATGTACCATTTATATAACTATTTCCACATGTAATATCTGAGCGGTGGTTTTTGAGACTTAAACAGAAGGCGAGAGTATGTTTGTGTGTTTTGGTTTATTTTTGGTTCGTCACTGCTTTTAAGAACTATGCACTGATTTGCTGTGTGGTTTGTCCCTTCTGTTAAAAAGTGGATTTAATCTAGTCTCTCCAATTGTGGGTAAATAACCGGTGGGCCGTAAATTTTATCTTTTAAATATTTTTAAGCACTTTCTGTAAAAAATAAATTTGTACTATTTTTGGAGAGTCACGTCTCTGTCTTTAATCCCATCCGAACCAGCAGGGTCCTTTTCATATTTTTGTAACTTTTTTGTTTGTTTATTTTTTCTCTTGGGTTCAATCTATTTTCCTGTGTGAATAAATAACCCAGGTGACCTAGTCGGTTCCTTTTCATACCTTTAACCAAAGGTTACACATGCAAGCAAACGAGGAATAACACATACGATTAGATCATCACGTCACATACTTTGGAATTAATAAGAAACAATTATTCAGTCTAAAGAAATGAGAAGTAAAACGTGTATGTACTTCTTCAAATGGGCACACTTTGGACAACGACCCCCGTCATTACAGTAAAATGTTTTCCCTACTTCCGGTCAAAGCCGCCATTTTGTGAAATGGGCATATAGGCGACGCTGGAGCATGCCGCCATTGTCTCTGTTCAACAAAACAATTGTGTTTATATATAGATCTATTCGATTTTTTTTTCGATTTCAATCACCGAATACAAGGTACAACACGATGCCATCTGGCCCTTCTCTTTGGTTTATGTTTGTAAGGAAAATAGAGGGCGAAATTCCATTTCAGTCAAACATTCCTTCGTGCCACGCTGCTTTTTTTCTTTGAACGAAAAAAAAACCCGTGTGCTCCGCCTATACAATTCGTTTTCCTGTTTATGATTATTTTATGCTTAAAACAAGCAAATAAATCTGCCTAAAGGGTAAGAAAAAAAGTCGTGAACTTTTCCCATAAATACTATTTCAAGAAAAACTGTCCTACCCCACTGGCCGATTTTTTGCTTGTTTAAATTCACTTCGATTGCATATATAAAAATATTGTCTACAAACTAGATCACCGGGCAGATGTTTATCTTTTTAGTATCCACCGAAGACACATGCGAACCTGCATATGGGCCAAACTTTTCCACAATACACATTCGTTGTGTGCACGCGCCATTGTCTTTGTTCAACGCGACAGCGTGCTCCGCCTAAATAATTTGACCCATTTTAACATGGGTTTGTTTCTCGTTGTTGTTTTTTCTTTGAAAACAATCTATATAGCGCTCTCCACAATCGTTTTGGTGTTAGCTTTACGTGGAATAGAAACACACAAAAGTACTGAGCGAACGAGAAACATATTATAGAACGCGCAACATCATATAGATCACGGATTGGAAACCAAACTGGCAACCACGCACAAAAGAAGCAAACTCTGGTTTTAAACTCACCTTATTTGTGCCCGGAAAGCGCCCGAGTCGATGAACGGAGTGGACGGAGCAAGCCTCGCTTCCATTTCCGAAGGTCAAAAATCCATTTAAACTTGTAGTCCCCGGTGTCCACTTGTTCTTGTCCAAAAAGCCGAGAAGCGATACCGCAATGGGAGCCGGAGAAGGCGCTGGCTGTCGGGATGGAGGTTAACGGGTCAGAGGTCTGGCACTGAAGGTCTGGGTCCATTCCTCACCGTGTGCATTTCACTCTATACGTGTAAAAAACATACAAATACATAAAATACATACAGAAACAGTTATCACTTACACAAAAAGAACATGAAGGTAAAGCTTCAGTTAATTTGCCTGCTGATTGCTTTTTGCATGCACATAAAAAACTGAACAAAACTGATATACTAAACAAAATAGGCCCTAAAATTGAGGAACACCAGTTGTATAGCTATTTTTTAAATATGAAATAAGACAATAAATTACAAATAACATTTGAATGCCTGCAGCTTGTTCATGTCCACTCCACAAAAAAAAAACAGTGTGACCCTTCTATTTGGTTTCAAGTTTGAAAGTTTCGAACCTATGCAACACTCTTAAGACAAATGCTCCTAAAAAGTACCAAATAAGGGTTCCTCAGCATGTAACCACAGCAGAACCCGTTTTTTGGTACTATATGGAAACTTTTTATAAGGTTCTATAAAGAATCTTGCCTTGAAAAGTGCTCGCCTCAATGGTGCTATAAAAAAACATTAATTTATCAGCTGTCAGGAGTGACATTTTTGTTACTTATCCACTTTTTAATGTATAACACTTGATAAAGATTATTTATTGTCAATTCTTCACATGTTTCAAGCATACAAAGCAATCGAAATACAAGGTGCATCAGCATTCAGTTAATATGCCACCTGGAGCTGGAATCAGCTTTCAGAAGAGATCAGATGTGTTTCAACGGTAGACACTTTTAAATCTAGATGAAAAACACGACGGTTTAACTTTGCATTTACTGAATGATTTAAAACAGTACGAATGAAACAGTATAAAAGAATACAACAGTATGAACCTGTAGCTGGAATCAGCTTTCGGATGAGATCAGATGTGTTTCAACAGTAGGCACTTTTAAACCTAGATTAAAAACACATCAGTTTAACTTTGCATTTACTGAATGATTTAAAACAGTACGAATGAAACAGTATAAAAGAATACAACAGTATGAACCTGTAGCTGGAATCAGCTTTCAAATGAGATCAGATGTGTTTCAACAGTGGGCACTTTTAAACCTAGATTAAAGACACATCGATTTAACTTTGCATTTACTGAAGAATATAAAACAGTACGAATAAAACAGTATAAAAGAATACAACAGTATGATCGGTTTAACTTTGCATTTACTGAATGATTTAAAACAGTACGAATAAAACAGTATAAAAGAATACAACAGTATGAACCTGTAGCTGGAATCAGCTTTCAGATGAGATCAGATGTGTTTCAACAGTAGGCACTTTTAAATCTAGATTTAAAGACACA
This sequence comes from Misgurnus anguillicaudatus, assembly GCF_027580225.2. Classification (NCBI taxonomy): domain Eukaryota; kingdom Metazoa; phylum Chordata; class Actinopteri; order Cypriniformes; family Cobitidae; genus Misgurnus; species Misgurnus anguillicaudatus. The sequence continues at coordinate 1,867,691 of NW_027395284.1, read as the reverse complement.
TCGGTTTAACTTTGCATTTACTGAAGAATTTGAAACAGTACGAATGAAACAGTATAAAAGAATACAACAGTATAAACCTGTAGCTGGAATCAGCTTTCAGATGAGATCAGATGTGTTTCAACAGTAGGCACTTTTAAATCTAGATTAAAGACACAACGGTTTAACTTTGCATTTACTGAATAAACAGTACGAATAAAACATTATAAAAGAATACAACAGTATGATCGGTTTAACTTTGCATTTACTGAATGATTTAAAACAGAACGAATAAAACAGTATAAAAGAATACAACAGTATGAACCTGTAGCTGGAATCAGCTTTCAAATGAGATCAGATGTGTTTCAACAGAAGACACTTTTGAATCTAGATTAAAAACACATCGGTTTAACTTTGCATTTACTGAATGATTTAAAACAGTACGAATAAAACAGTATAAAAGAATACAACAGTATGATCGGTTTAACTTTGCATTTACTGAATGATTTAAAACAGTACGAATAAAACAGTATAAAAGAATACAACAGTATGATCGGTTTAACTTTGCATTTACTGAATGATTTAAAACAGTACGAATAAAACAGTATAAAAGAATACAACAGTATGAACCTGTATAGCTGGAATCAGCTTCAGATGAGATCAGATGTGTTTCAACAGTAGGCACTTTCAAATCTAGATTAAAAACACCATCGGTTTAACTTTGCATTTACTGAATGATTTAAAATAAAACAGTATAAAAGAATAAAACAGTATGAACCTTGCCTGTTATAAAGGGAATGAAGCTTACGGTATGGTGCTTACCTGCAGAAATAAAGTACAAAAAGAACACACAGAACTTCAATTTTCAACCTGTTTGTGATTACCACACAATCCCGTCACCTGGCTGTGGTCTTCATTTGGTGAACGGTTCTTCACTCATAATTGACCTATACAAGAAATAGAGAAGAATATTAAGCAATTCTGCTCTTACATTTAGATGTGCCCCAAGAACACAGACACACCGGCTCCAAAATGTTGAAACAGTACATTTCTGTTATTTTAATGTGGCAAATGTGTCAGCTTTAAAAGAATCATACCTTACCTTTTAAACAGGATGCGCACTGCATTAAATACCTTTACTCCCAGCATAAGCAAGCAATTTTCAAAATGCTTTAAAAGTAAATGGTGATTATTTTACTTGTTTGCCTGTTTTTGACTACCATAGAATCCTGTCGCCTGGATTCCAACCTATCATTTTCAGGCTTGTAAAGCAAATAATGAAATACATTATCATTGACTTCCATAGTAGGAAAAAAATATTTTGGAAGTATCGTGATAAATGATGAAGAAAATATTTTGAAAAATGATGGTTAGCACACAGTCGATGGTACCTATTAAATTTCATCATATTTTTTTATTCCTACTATGGAAGTCAATGGTCACTATCTGCTGTGGGTTTACCATCATTCCTCAAAATATCTTCTTTTGTGTTAATCAGAAAAAACGAACGCATACAGGTTTAAAACAACACGAGGATGAGTAAATGATGACAGATTTATCATTATTATAAATTGAAATATTTTCTTACTGCAAGTCATTTAGGTAATCAAGAAAATACTTTACCCGTTGTCTTTGCAAGTTAAACAAATACAGCTTTGCTTCCAGGTCTGTCGACGTTGCTGTGGTTTTTCGACAGCTGTAGTATGAAGGGTAGCGAATGAATGAATACATTGCACAAAAAATCCTTTTTAACTATGCAAATATCTAAAAAGTCTTAAAATAAGATGCATTATTTTGATGAGCAAAAGGACATAAGAAAATAAGCCTAGCCTTTCGGGAGAAAAAACATAAAATTTAAGTGAATTTGGGCTTAAAACAAGCAAATAAATCTGCCAATGGGGTTAGAAACAAATCTAGATTTAAACACCTAATTCAAGAAAAATTGTCTTAGCCCATTGGCAGATTTGTTGGCTTGTTTTAATGTACATTCATGTACAATATTTCGTTTTGTCTTGTATTTCTAAGCATTTTGTACTGCCCAACGTTGTCTAGGTTGTTTAACGGTTGTCATTTTCTTTTAAAAGCTTTATAATTTATTAGTTTGGATGATTGCCATTCCTGAGAACCGCTTACATTGTAAGTAAAAGAATCATCTAAGCATTATTTTGTTGAATGTCTCTTAGACATGTAGCTGTTTGATTGTGGTTCTATTTAATGGCCAGTCTATACTTGGGGAACGGTCAAACGTCTATTAGATTTTCACTGACAGCCCAAATTAAGCCTTGTTTTAGCCTAGACACATATTCGCGGTCTATTAGAAGTTATGTAGTCGTTTAATAGCCGCTTTTTGATGACCAATGCGTTCTTGTGCCGTGGTTAGGCGTCTCTTGGATTTTCCGTAAAAAGACAAACGAATCTATTTTTAACACAAAGGCCAGGGGAGAGCGCGAACGCAGTCCCCCACTATCAGAAATTTTGCAGTCGAGATTCCCACATTTGGGGAATTCGCAAAGGGTCAGCACAACCGGAGTGCAATGGCTGAGCCTCGCCCTGGGTGAACCACCTTCATGATCATGGTATCTCCCCTGCCAGGTAAGTATGAGCAACAGCCTTTGAGGCCAGACGGCCGCATCTTCCTGTGACCGATCGCATCGACGGCGCCCCCGAAGGCCGTCCGACTACCATTTCATTACTGTGTGTGACCAGGTGGAAAGGCGCACGAAGCCAGGTCTGAAACCAAATATTCTTCGAGATCTACCCATTTTCCGTTTCCAGCCCGGTTAAACCGTGCAGAGAGAAAAACGTGAAACAATTTAAATCAAATGGATTTAAATAGCGCATTTCAATATATCGTTTCGTTATTACAAAGTAACTTTACGTGGAATAGAAACAAAGAAATGTACAGAGCAATCGAGAAACAACGAAAGCATAGCAATTTTAGAACGTGGATAAATAAAAACACAAGGGCTCAATGACTTACCCGTTGTCGTTGTGAGTTAAACAAATACAGCTATGCTTCCAGATCTGCCGACGTTGCTGTGGTTCTTCGACAGCTGTAGTACAGTGAAAAAAAAAGTTTTCAGGTGTTTTGAACATCCCAATCTGTCTCGTTCGCTTTTTCAGCTGTGTCGATGATGTTTAAGTCGTCATCGTGTCACCTCCAAAATACGAATGCATACAGGTTGAAAACAACACGAGGATGAATAAATGATGACAGAGTTATCATTATAAATTAAAATATTTTCTTACTGCAAGTCATTTAGGTAATCAAGAAAATACTTTACCCGTTGTCTTAAACAAATACAGCTATGCTTCCAGGCGTGTCGACGTTGCTGTGGTTTTTCGACCGCTGTAGTATGAAGGGTAGTGGAAAAAAAGTTTTCAGGTGTTTTTAACATCCCAAACTGTCTCGTACGATTTTCTTGCGCCTTCAGCTGTGTCGAGGCTGTTTAATTCGTCCTGGTATCACCTCCGCAAACTGTAAGGAAAATAATTAAATACATTACAAAAACATTTCGTTATCAGCGTGTTCATTTCCATGCAAGCTTTTCGTTAAACCAATAATGCCAACGAATACACAGCACTTTTAAAACACACGAATTAAAAAACACTCTGTCATTCACGCACAAAAGAAACAAATTCTGTTTTTTACCTAACTTATTTGTCCCCGAGAAGGGGAGCGCACCGTTCATGGAAACACTGCAATACCACGTCGATGCATGGAGTGGAAGGAGCAAGCTCCGCTTCCATTTCCGAAGGTCAAAAATCCATTTAACGTATAGTCCCCGGGTAGGAGACGTATCAGACATTAAACTGATAAGAACAGATACTACACTTGATCTTAGCCAAAAGGCCGAGAAGCGATACCGCAATAGACGCAGCCAAAGGGGAGCCGGCGAAGGCGCTGGCTTTCGGGGTGGAGGCTAGCGGGCATTTAACTCTAATATGAAGTAGTATGTAATATGAAGGGTAGAGTGAAAAAAAAGTGTTAAAGTGTTTTAAACATCCACATCTGTTCGTTTACTTTGTATTTTTTTCCTGTTTTCGAGTAAAAAAGAATTCTTAAATCGAGATGCATTTTCTTAAGCAAAGTGGCTTAGATTTTAAGTCTTGTTTACTGAAATAAATTCTAAAATGTAATAGGTTAAGGCCTAAATCAAGTAAAAATATATGCCAGTGGTTTAAGGGAAATAAACCTAAATTGAGTTTATTATTGCATTAAGTTGGAACAGAAATTAAGTTTATTTTTCTTACCCCACCGGCAGATATTTTTACTTGTTTTAAATATAAACCTGTTGCTTTTTAGAATTTATTTCAATTATTACAACACATAATATCTTAAGCCACTTTGCTTAACAAGTAAATGCATCTCGATTTAAGAATGGTCAGATATTTACTAGAAAACAAGACAAAAACTTCCAAACATGAATTTACAGACGGCTGGAAATTTTAAACAAAATAACTAGACATACCTATTCGGGTCTGCTCCCGTTTGCTGTGATGAAGGGGGTCTTAGTCCAAAGCACATTTTGAGGAATACTTACACATTTTACTTCTTATTTCTTTAGAATTAATTATTATTTATTTTCAATTACAAAGTATGCGATCTGATTTTCTAATCGCGGTGTGTTTTATTCCTCGTTTGCTTGCATGGATTTGCTTTATTTATTTTGCTTGTTGCATTTAAATGCACATTTGATTTGTTGCCGCATTATCCTGTGTTAATGTATTTCAACGTGCTTATAAACAAAAAGTGCGTTATTATAACCAATTATATAGCTGTGAAATATATAAAAGTATTCCCAAAAACCCAGGTAAAAAAGTAAAATAAAAAATAAACCATTTTGATTTAGCAAAAGTTTACAAATAAATGCACTCCCTGTACACAACAAGCACGTCTGGTTACCATTCATGTTTTGCATGATTTAAGTCTCGTCGCATACATGTTTGCGTAAGGATTTGATATTTATTTTTTGTGGAAGTTTATTAAACTAAAAGGCTTTGTATTTTTGCTCCGTGAGCCGCTTGGACGCTGTTTAAATAGTCATCGGGAGTTAACTGTATTTTGCTGTCCTGCAGTTTTTTTCTTTCTTTACGTGTGTATATAAGTGTATGTACCATTTATATAACTATTTCCACATGTAATATCTGAGCGGTGGTTTTTGAGACTTAAACAGAAGGCGAGAGTATGTTTGTGTGTTTTGGTTTATTTTTGGTTCGTCACTGCTTTTAAGAACTATGCACTGATTTGCTGTGTGGTTTGTCCCTTCTGTTAAAAAGTGGATTTAATCTAGTCTCTCCAATTGTGGGTAAATAACCGGTGGGCCGTAAATTTTATCTTTTAAATATTTTTAAGCACTTTCTGTAAAAAATAAATTTGTACTATTTTTGGAGAGTCACGTCTCTGTCTTTAATCCCATCCGAACCAGCAGGGTCCTTTTCATATTTTTGTAACTTTTTTGTTTGTTTATTTTTTCTCTTGGGTTCAATCTATTTTCCTGTGTGAATAAATAACCCAGGTGACCTAGTCGGTTCCTTTTCATACCTTTAACCAAAGGTTACACATGCAAGCAAACGAGGAATAACACATACGATTAGATCATCACGTCACATACTTTGGAATTAATAAGAAACAATTATTCAGTCTAAAGAAATGAGAAGTAAAACGTGTATGTACTTCTTCAAATGGGCACACTTTGGACAACGACCCCCGTCATTACAGTAAAATGTTTCCCTACTTCCGGTCAAAGCCGCCATTTTGTGAAATGGGCATATAGGCGACGCTGGAGCATGCCGCCATTGTCTCTGTTCAACAAAACAATTGTGTTTATATATAGATCTATTCGATTTTTTTTCGATTTCAATCACCGAATACAAGGTACAACACGATGCCATCTGGCCCTTCTCTCTGGTTTATGTTTGTAAGGAAAATAGAGGGCGAAATTCCATTTCAGTCAAACATTCCTTCGTGCCACGCTGCTTTTTTTCTTTGAACGAAAAAAAAACCCGTGTGCTCCGCCTAAGTGCGTTATTATAATTCATTATATAGCTGCGAAATATATAAAAGTATTCCCAGCAAACACAAAACGTTTTTATAACGGTTTTGTATTTGCTGGGTTGGCATCACTTTCTTTAGCTCACACAAAATTCTACCAAAAAACAGCATATCATTTTCTACTAAATAACTGCATACACTGTGGATTAAAAATGTCCGGAATGCGAACCTGGTAAAACCCAGGTAAAAAAAGCAAATAAAAAATAAACCATTTTGATTTAGCAAAAGTTTACAAATAAATGCACTCCCTGTACACAACAAGCACGTCTCGTTACCATTCATATTTTGCGTGATTTAAGTTTCGTCGCATACATTTTGGAATAAAATAAGGCTTTTAATGTATGCAGACTTCATTCTCCATTAAGGGCTTATCAATCATAATGAACGCTGTTAACTATTCTCATTGAATGGTCTAAATCCAATGCTGGTAAAGAAATCAAATGTCCATTTAAACGCAACAAGCAAACAGCTATGCTTCCAGGTCTGTCGACGTTGCTGTGGTTTTTCGACAGCTGTAATATGAAGGGTAGAGTGAAAAAAGTGTTTAAGTGTTTTAAACATCCAAATCTGTTCGTTTACTTGCTACTTTTTTCCTGTTTTCGAGTAAAAAAATAATTCTTAAATCGAGATGCATTTTCTTGTTAAGCAAAGTGGCTTAGATTTTAAGTCTTGTTTACTGAAATCAATTCTAAAATGTAATAGGTTAAGGCCTAAATCAAGTAAAAATATATGCCAGTGGGTTAAGGGAAATAAACCTAAATTGAGTTTATTATTGAATTCAGTTGAAACTGAAATTAAGTTTATTTTTCTTACCCCGCCGGCAGATATTTTTACTTGTTTTAAATATAAACCTGTTGATTTTTGTAATTTATTTCAATTATTACAATACATAACATCTTAAGCCACTTTGCGTAACAAGTAAATGCATCTCGATTTAAGAATTGTCAGATATTTACTAGAAAACAAGACAATAACAGCAAGACAGACCTTAATTTACTTTTTTCTTCCAAACATGAATTTACAGACGGCTGGACATTTTAAATAAAACAACTAGACATACCTATTCGGGTCTGCTCCCGTTTGCTGTGATGAACGGGGTCTTGGTCCAAAGCACATTTTGAGGAATACTTACACATTTTACTTCTTATTTCTTTAGAATTAATTATTATTTATTTTCAATTACAAAGTATGCGATCTGATTTTCTAATCGCGGTGTGTTTTATTCCTCGTTTGCTTGCATGGATTTGCTTTATTTATTTTGCTTGTTGCATTTAAATGCACATTTGATTTGTTGCCGCATTATCCTGTGTTAATGTATTTCAACGTGCTCATAAACAAAAAGTGCGTTATTATAACCAATTATATAGCTGTGAAATATATAAAAGTATTCCCAAAAACCCAGGTAAAAAAGTAAAATAAAAAATAAACCATTTTGATTTAGCAAAAGTTTACAAATAAATGCACTCCCTGTACACAACAAGCACGTCTGGTTACCATTCATGTTTTGCATGATTTAAGTCTCGTCGCATACATGTTTGCGTAAGGATTTGATATTTATTTTTTGTGGAAGTTTATTAAACTAAAAGGCTTTGTATTTTTGCTCCGTGAGCCGCTTGGACGCTGTTTAAATAGTCATCGGGAGTTAACTGTATTTTGCTGTCCTGCAGTTTTTTTCTTTCTTTACGTGTGTATATAAGTGTATGTACCATTTATATAACTATTTCCACATGTAATATCTGAGCGGTGGTTTTTGAGACTTAAACAGAAGGCGAGAGTATGTTTGTGTGTTTTGGTTTATTTTTGGTTCGTCACTGCTTTTAAGAACTATGCACTGATTTGCTGTGTGGTTTGTCCCTTCTGTTAAAAAGTGGATTTAATCTAGTCTCTCCAATTGTGGGTAAATAACCGGTGGGCCATAAATTTTATCTTTTAAATATTTTTAAGCACTTTCTGTAAAAAATAAATTTGTACTATTTTTGGAGAGTCACGTCTCTGTCTTTAATCCCATCCGAACCAGCAGGGTCCTTTTCATATTTTTGTAACTTTTTTGTTTGTTTATTTTTTCTCTTGGGTTCAATCTATTTTCCTGTGTGAATAAATAACCCAGGTGACCTAGTCGGTTCCTTTTCATACCTTTAACCAAAGGTTACACATGCAAGCAAACGAGGAATAACACATACGATTAGATCATCACGTCACATACTTTGGAATTAATAAGAAACAATTATTCAGTCTAAAGAAATGAGAAGTAAAACGTGTATGTACTTCTTCAAATGGGCACACTTTGGACAACGACCCCCGTCATTACAGTAAAATGTTTTCCCTACTTCCGGTCAAAGCCGCCATTTTGTGAAATGGGCATATAGGCGACGCTGGAGCATGCCGCCATTGTCTCTGTTCAACAAAACAATTGTGTTTATATATAGATCTATTCGATTTTTTTTTCGATTTCAATCACCGAATACAAGGTACAACACGATGCCATCTGGCCCTTCTCTCTGGTTTATGTTTGTAAGGAAAATAGAGGGCGAAATTCCATTTCAGTCAAACATTCCTTCGTGCCACGCTGCTTTTTTTCTTTGAACGAAAAAAAAACCCGTGTGCTCCGCCTATACAATTCGTTTTCCTGTTTATGATTATTTTATGCTTAAAACAAGCAAATAAATCTGCCTAAAGGGTAAGAAAAAAAGTCGTGAACTTTTCCCATAAATACTATTTCAAGAAAAACTGTCCTACCCCACTGGCCGATTTTTTGCTTGTTTAAATTCACTTCGATTGCATATATAAAAATATTGTCTACAAACTAGATCACCGGGCAGATGTTTATCTTTTTAGTATCCACCGAAGACACATGCGAACCTGCATATGGGCCAAACTTTTCCACAATACACATTCGTTGTGTGCACGCGCCATTGTCTTTGTTCAACGCGACAGCGTGCTCCGCCTAAATAATTTGACCCATTTTAACATGGGTTTGTTTCTCGTTGTTGTTTTTTCTTTGAAAACAATCTATATAGCGCTCTCCACAATCGTTTTGGTGTTAGCTTTACGTGGAATAGAAACACACAAAAGTACTGAGCGAACGAGAAACATATTATAGAACGCGCAACATCATATAGATCACGGATTGGAAACCAAACTGGCAACCACGCACAAAAGAAGCAAACTCTGGTTTTAAACTCACCTTATTTGTGCCCGGAAAGCGCCCGAGTCGATGAACGGAGTGGACGGAGCAAGCCTCGCTTCCATTTCCGAAGGTCAAAAATCCATTTAAACTTGTAGTCCCCGGTGTCCACTTGTTCTTGTCCAAAAAGCCGAGAAGCGATACCGCAATGGGAGCCGGAGAAGGCGCTGGCTGTCGGGATGGAGGTTAACGGGTCAGAGGTCTGGCACTGAAGGTCTGGGTCCATTCCTCACCGTGTGCATTTCACTCTATACGTGTAAAAAACATACAAATACATAAAATACATACAGAAACAGTTATCACTTACACAAAAAGAACATGAAGGTAAAGCTTCAGTTAATTTGCCTGCTGATTGCTTTTTGCATGCACATAAAAAACTGAACAAAACTGATATACTAAACAAAATAGGCCCTAAAATTGAGGAACACCAGTTGTATAGCTATTTTTTAAATATGAAATAAGACAATAAATTACAAATAACATTTGAATGCCTGCAGCTTGTTCATGTCCACTCCACAAAAAAAAAACAGTGTGACCCTTCTATTTGGTTTCAAGTTTGAAAGTTTCGAACCTATGCAACACTCTTAAGACAAATGCTCCTAAAAAGTACCAAATAAGGGTTCCTCAGCATGTAACCACAGCAGAACCCGTTTTTTGGTACTATATGGAAACTTTTTATAAGGTTCTATAAAGAATCTTGCCTTGAAAAGTGCTCGCCTCAATGGTGCTATAAAAAAACATTAATTTATCAGCTGTCAGGAGTGACATTTTTGTTACTTATCCACTTTTTAATGTATAACACTTGATAAAGATTATTTATTGTCAATTCTTCACATGTTTCAAGCATACAAAGCAATCGAAATACAAGGTGCATCAGCATTCAGTTAATATGCCACCTGGAGCTGGAATCAGCTTTCAGAAGAGATCAGATGTGTTTCAACGGTAGACACTTTTAAATCTAGATGAAAAACACGACGGTTTAACTTTGCATTTACTGAATGATTTAAAACAGTACGAATGAAACAGTATAAAAGAATACAACAGTATGAACCTGTAGCTGGAATCAGCTTTCGGATGAGATCAGATGTGTTTCAACAGTAGGCACTTTTAAACCTAGATTAAAAACACATCAGTTTAACTTTGCATTTACTGAATGATTTAAAACAGAACGAATGAAACAGTATAAAAGAATACAACAGTATGAACCTGTAGCTGGAATCAGCTTTCAAATGAGATCAGATGTGTTTCAACAGTGGGCACTTTTAAACCTAGATTAAAGACACATCGATTTAACTTTGCATTTACTGAAGAATATAAAACAGTACGAATAAAACAGTATAAAAGAATACAACAGTATGATCGGTTTAACTTTGCATTTACTGAATGATTTAAAACAGTACGAATAAAACAGTATAAAAGAATACAACAGTATGAACCTGTAGCTGGAATCAGCTTTCAGATGAGATCAGATGTGTTTCAACAGTAGGCACTTTTAAATCTAGATTTAAAGACACATCGGTTTAACTTTGCATTTACTGAAGAATTTGAAACAGTACGAATGAAACAGTATAAAAGAATACAACAGTATAAACCTGTAGCTGGAATCAGCTTTCAGATGAGATCAGATGTGTTTCAACAGTAGGCACTTTTAAATCTAGATTAAAGACACAACGGTTTAACTTTGCATTTACTGAATAAACAGTACGAATAAAACATTATAAAAGAATACAACAGTATGATCGGTTTAACTTTGCATTTACTGAATGATTTAAAACAGAACGAATAAAACAGTATAAAAGAATACAACAGTATGAACCTGTAGCTGGAATCAGCTTTCAAATGAGATCAGATGTGTTTCAACAGAAGACACTTTTGAATCTAGATTAAAAACACATCGGTTTAACTTTGCATTTACTGAATGATTTAAAACAGTACGAATAAAACAGTATAAAAGAATACAACAGTATGATCGGTTTAACTTTGCATTTACTGAATGATTTAAAACAGTACGAATAAAACAGTATAAAAGAATACAACAGTATGATCGGTTTAACTTTGCATTTACTGAATGATTTAAAACAGTACGAATAAAACAGTATAAAAGAATACAACAGTATGAACCTGTATAGCTGGAATCAGCTTCAGATGAGATCAGATGTGTTTCAACAGTAGGCACTTTCAAATCTAGATTAAAAACACCATCGGTTTAACTTTGCATTTACTGAATGATTTAAAATAAAACAGTATAAAAGAATAAAACAGTATGAACCTTGCCTGTTATAAAGGGAATGAAGCTTACGGTATGGTGCTTACCTGCAGAAATAAAGTACAAAAAGAACACACAGAACTTCAATTTTCAACCTGTTTGTGATTACCACACAATCCCGTCACCTGGCTGTGGTCTTCATTTGGTGAACGGTTCTTCACTCATAATTGACCTATACAAGAAATAGAGAAGAATATTAAGCAATTCTGCTCTTACATTTAGATGTGCCCCAAGAACACAGACACACCGGCTCCAAAATGTTGAAACAGTACATTTCTGTTATTTTAATGTGGCAAATGTGTCAGCTTTAAAAGAATCATACCTTACCTTTTAAACAGGATGCGCACTGCATTAAATACCTTTACTCCCAGCATAAGCAAGCAATTTTCAAAATGCTTTAAAAGTAAATGGTGATTATTTTACTTGTTTGCCTGTTTTTGACTACCATAGAATCCTGTCGCCTGGATTCCAACCTATCATTTTCAGGCTTGTAAAGCAAATAATGAAATACATTATCATTGACTTCCATAGTAGGAAAAAAATATTTTGGAAGTATCGTGATAAATGATGAAGAAAATATTTTGAAAAATGATGGTTAGCACACAGTCGATGGTACCTATTAAATTTCATCATATTTTTTTATTCCTACTATGGAAGTCAATGGTCACTATCTGCTGTGGGTTTACCATCATTCCTCAAAATATCTTCTTTTGTGTTAATCAGAAAAAACGAACGCATACAGGTTTAAAACAACACGAGGATGAGTAAATGATGACAGAATTATCATTATTATAAATTGAAATATTTTCTTACTGCAAGTCATTTAGGTAATCAAGAAAATACTTTACCCGTTGTCTTTGCAAGTTAAACAAATACAGCTTTGCTTCCAGGTCTGTCGACGTTGCTGTGGTTTTTCGACAGCTGTAGTATGAAGGGTAGCGAATGAATGAATACATTGCACAAAAAATCCTTTTTAACTATGCAAATATCTAAAAAGTCTTAAAATAAGATGCATTATTTTGATGAGCAAAAGGACATAAGAAAATAAGCCTAGCCTTTCGGGAGAAAAAACATAAAATTTAAGTGAATTTGGGCTTAAAACAAGCAAATAAATCTGCCAAAGGGGTTAGAAACAAATCTAGATTTAAACACCTAATTCAAGAAAAATTGTCTTAGCCCATTGGCAGATTTGTTGGCTTGTTTTAATGTACATTCATGTACAATATTTCGTTTTGTCTTGTATTTCTAAGCATTTTGTACTGCCCAACGTTGTCTAGGTTGTTTAACGGTTGTCATTTTCTTTTAAAAGCTTTATAATTTATTAGTTTGGATGATTGCCATTCCTGAGAACCGCTTACATTGTAAGTAAAAGAATCATCTAAGCATTATTTTGTTGAATGTCTCTTAGACATGTAGCTGTTTGATTGTGGTTCTATTTAATGGCCAGTCTATACTTGGGGAACGGTCAAACGTCTATTAGATTTTCACTGACAGCCCAAATTAAGCCTTGTTTTAGCCTAGACACATATTCGCGGTCTATTAGAAGTTATGTAGTCGTTTAATAGCCGCTTTTTGATGACCAATGCGTTCTTGTGCCGTGGTTAGGCGTCTCTTGGATTTTCCGTAAAAAGACAAACGAATCTATTTTTAACACAAAGGCCAGGGGAGAGCGCGAACGCAGTCCCCCACTATCAGAAATTTTGCAGTCGAGATTCCCACATTTGGGGAATTCGCAAAGGGTCAGCACAACCGGAGTGCAATGGCTGAGCCTCGCCCTGGGTGAACCACCTTCATGATCATGGTATCTCCCCTGCCAGGTAAGTATGAGCAACAGCCTTTGAGGCCAGACGGCCGCATCTTCCTGTGACCGATCGCATCGACGGCGCCCCCGAAGGCCGTCCGACTACCATTTCATTACTGTGTGTGACCAGGTGGAAAGGCGCACGAAGCCAGGTCTGAAACCAAATATTCTTCGAGATCTACCCATTTTCCGTTCCCAGCCCGGTTAAACCGTGCAGAGAGAAAAACGTGAAACAATTTAAATCAAATGGATTTAAATAGCGCATTTCAATATATCGTTTCGTTATTACAAAGTAACTTTACGTGGAATAGAAACAAAGAAATGTACAGAGCAATCGAGAAACAACGAAAGCATAGCAATTTTAGAACGTGGATAAATAAAAACACAAGGGCTCAATGACTTACCCGTTGTCGTTGTGAGTTAAACAAATACAGCTATGCTTCCAGATCTGCCGACGTTGCTGTGGTTCTTCGACAGCTGTAGTACAGTGAAAAAAAAGTTTTCAGGTGTTTTGAACATCCCAATCTGTCTCGTTCGCTTTTTCAGCTGTGTCGATGATGTTTAAGTCGTCATCGTGTCACCTCCAAAATACGAATGCATACAGGTTGAAAACAACACGAGGATGAATAAATGATGACAGAGTTATCATTATAAATTAAAATATTTTCTTACTGCAAGTCATTTAGGTAATCAAGAAAATACTTTACCCGTTGTCTTAAACAAATACAGCTATGCTTCCAGGCGTGTCGACGTTGCTGTGGTTTTTCGACCGCTGTAGTATGAAGGGTAGTGGAAAAAAAGTTTTCAGGTGTTTTTAACATCCCAAACTGTCTCGTACGATTTTCTTGCGCCTTCAGCTGTGTCGAGGCTGTTTAATTCGTCCTGGTATCACCTCCGCAAACTGTAAGGAAAATAATTAAATACATTACAAAAACATTTCGTTATCAGCGTGTTCATTTCCATGCAAGCTTTTCGTTAAACCAATAATGCCAACGAATACACAGCACTTTTAAAACACACGAATTAAAAAACACTCTGTCATTCACGCACAAAAGAAACAAATTCTGTTTTTTACCTAACTTATTTGTCCCCGAGAAGGGGAGCGCACCGTTCATGGAAACACTGCAATACCACGTCGATGCATGGAGTGGAAGGAGCAAGCTCCGCTTCCATTTCCGAAGGTCAAAAATCCATTTAACGTATAGTCCCCGGGTAGGAGACGTATCAGACATTAAACTGATAAGAACAGATACTACACTTGATCTTAGCCAAAAGGCCGAGAAGCGATACCGCAATAGACGCAGCCAAAGGGGAGCCGGCGAAGGCGCTGGCTTTCGGGGTGGAGGCTAGCGGGCATTTAACTCTAATATGAAGTAGTATGTAATATGAAGGGTAGAGTGAAAAAAAAGTGTTAAAGTGTTTTAAACATCCACATCTGTTCGTTTACTTTGTATTTTTTTCCTGTTTTCGAGTAAAAAAGAATTCTTAAATCGAGATGCATTTTCTTAAGCAAAGTGGCTTAGATTTTAAGTCTTGTTTACTGAAATAAATTCTAAAATGTAATAGGTTAAGGCCTAAATCAAGTAAAAATATATGCCAGTGGTTTAAGGGAAATAAACCTAAATTGAGTTTATTATTGCATTAAGTTGGAACAGAAATTAAGTTTATTTTTCTTACCCCACCGGCAGATATTTTTACTTGTTTTAAATATAAACCTGTTGCTTTTTAGAATGTATTTCAATTATTACAACACATAATATCTTAAGCCACTTTGCTTAACAAGTAAATGCATCTCGATTTAAGAATGGTCAGATATTTACTAGAAAACAAGACAAAAACTTCCAAACATGAATTTACAGACGGCTGGAAATTTTAAACAAAATAACTAGACATACCTATTCGGGTCTGCTCCCGTTTGCTGTGATGAAGGGGGTCTTAGTCCAAAGCACATTTTGAGGAATACTTACACATTTTACTTCTTATTTCTTTAGAATTAATTATTATTTATTTTCAATTACAAAGTATGCGATCTGATTTTCTAATCGCGGTGTGTTTTATTCCTCGTTTGCTTGCATGGATTTGCTTTATTTATTTTGCTTGTTGCATTTAAATGCACATTTGATTTGTTGCCGCATTATCCTGTGTTAATGTATTTCAACGTGCTTATAAACAAAAAGTGCGTTATTATAACCAATTATATAGCTGTGAAATATATAAAAGTATTCCCAAAAACCCAGGTAAAAAAGTAAAATAAAAAATAAACCATTTTGATTTAGCAAAAGTTTACAAATAAATGCACTCCCTGTACACAACAAGCACGTCTGGTTACCATTCATGTTTTGCATGATTTAAGTCTCGTCGCATACATGTTTGCGTAAGGATTTGATATTTATTTTTTGTGGAAGTTTATTAAACTAAAAGGCTTTGTATTTTTGCTCCGTGAGCCGCTTGGACGCTGTTTAAATAGTCATCGGGAGTTAACTGTATTTTGCTGTCCTGCAGTTTTTTTCTTTCTTTACGTGTGTATATAAGTGTATGTACCATTTATATAACTATTTCCACATGTAATATCTGAGCGGTGGTTTTTGAGACTTAAACAGAAGGCGAGAGTATGTTTGTGTGTTTTGGTTTATTTTTGGTTCGTCACTGCTTTTAAGAACTATGCACTGATTTGCTGTGTGGTTTGTCCCTTCTGTTAAAAAGTGGATTTAATCTAGTCTCTCCAATTGTGGGTAAATAACCGGTGGGCCGTAAATTTTATCTTTTAAATATTTTTAAGCACTTTCTGTAAAAAATAAATTTGTACTATTTTTGGAGAGTCACGTCTCTGTCTTTAATCCCATCCGAACCAGCAGGGTCCTTTTCATATTTTTGTAACTTTTTTGTTTGTTTATTTTTTCTCTTGGGTTCAATCTATTTTCCTGTGTGAATAAATAACCCAGGTGACCTAGTCGGTTCCTTTTCATACCTTTAACCAAAGGTTACACATGCAAGCAAACGAGGAATAACACATACGATTAGATCATCACGTCACATACTTTGGAATTAATAAGAAACAATTATTCAGTCTAAAGAAATGAGAAGTAAAACGTGTATGTACTTCTTCAAATGGGCACACTTTGGACAACGACCCCCGTCATTACAGTAAAATGTTTCCCTACTTCCGGTCAAAGCCGCCATTTTGTGAAATGGGCATATAGGCGACGCTGGAGCATGCCGCCATTGTCTCTGTTCAACAAAACAATTGTGTTTATATATAGATCTATTCGATTTTTTTTCGATTTCAATCACCGAATACAAGGTACAACACGATGCCATCTGGCCCTTCTCTCTGGTTTATGTTTGTAAGGAAAATAGAGGGCGAAATTCCATTTCAGTCAAACATTCCTTCGTGCCACGCTGCTTTTTTTCTTTGAACGAAAAAAAAACCCGTGTGCTCCGCCTAAGTGCGTTATTATAATTCATTATATAGCTGCGAAATATATAAAAGTATTCCCAGCAAACACAAAACGTTTTTATAACGTTTTTGTATTTGCTGGGTTGGCATCACTTTCTTTAGCTCACACAAAATTCTACCAAAAAACAGCATATCATTTTCTACTAAATAACTGCATACACAACACAGTCTCACTCCCTCCTCGTCAAATGTATGACGCATGGTCAAGGCACTTGGCGTCCCTATATTGACGCACTGGGTATACCCTTTGCGTCCTTTTTCAACGTGCAAGGTAGTCCGATAGACTCCTATAGAAATCAACAGCGTTGAAATTTGACGTCTTGGGTCAGACATTGCAACCCGTTGTCTGTATGGGTCGAGACTACAATAGATAAAAATATAAATGAATAGGCTACAAAAATTATATATGCCAGCTGCAAGTCAAATGGCGACGCCAGATAAGTTTTATCTGTCCCTCTAACTGGTTTTTGATGTTTAAAAACCCTCGTAATCTGATATCAAAGTGCCCTTTTCGCAAAGGCTAAGCGCGTTCATCAGTGGTGAGTTTAACAACACTCAACTGCAGGTAAAACTGCATTAAATGGGGAGTTTAACAGCACTCAACTGAAGGAAAAACGGCATTAAAAGGTGAGTTTAACAACACACAACTGCAGGGAAACGGCATTCGGATGTGAGTTTGACCAAAGCTGCAGATAAAACGGCATTAAAAGGTGAGTTTAACAAAGCTCCAATGGGCGTGCACGTAAGCGTTTTCTTAAAAGTTTTTTTTTTTTTTTTTTTTGCTTCTTTTATTGCAAATGGTCGAAAAACAACACTTATAAAACAATAATAAACAGATAACGGTGTAGTTTTCTTATCGTAGGTACACTGCTTTAACTAAAAAAACTATACATTTTATCGGAGGTTTGTTGATATTAATAAATAAATATATAAAATATGTTACGATTGTGCTCAATTAATCAGTTTATTATTATTATTTTTATTAAATATTCTAAATTAATAACGCTGACGTCACCGTGTGGGCGATCCCAAAGTCCATTGCGATTTCCCCTCTCGGTAAGTAGGTTTAATTGATAGAGATGGGTACTATTCTTTTACATTTACACACCAAAAACTGTTGAATCAGGTTAAGAAGTTGTGTTTAGAAATTTTGGATTTGTAAGGTGGCCATTTCTTATGACGCTAAATGATAAAAAAGACGTTATTAAAAATGGAGCTTTCTGTACAAAAATGTGCAGGCTAACGTTAGCAAAGTTTGCTAATTGAATTCAAGTTCATTTTTGGCGCATATAATCACGCAAGGCACAATCATAGGGGAACGTAAGAATGGTTTTCATAATGAGACATACCGTAAGTGTTAGTTGTAGGCTAATGTATGTCTGCGTTGGGATTTTTCTTGTGGTGTGTCGTTGCTCTTTGTCGAGTGTTTTGTGCCCATTTGTACACATACTAGTCAGTGTAAATTAATAAAACTGTGCCAATGAAACCATAGACATGAAAGTTAAAAAGCACATTAACAAATTAAATCAGTGTTAATTAAAAGCTAGTGTTCTAAACTACTATGACTGCTGAAAGACGTTTAATGATCACAAGGAAAAGGAAATAATCCAGTTTAAGAAATGTGTTTCCTTGTCAATACAAAAGTATAATTAATAACATGAACACATTAAAAATGCCCCTGATTATCAGCCCTGGGATTTTGAATGGTTGGTATCAATATCAGCCATGAGTGTCAAGATCAGTCTATACCTAGTGAGATGTTGTATTGTGAGTTTGCAGGCAACACCCAGCCCTACAGTGTTCTGGCCTATTATTTACTTTAAGCACCCACATACCTCCCCACCACTTCCCAAACCATGGGCAAACTAGATCATAATTTTCTCAAGATCATAGACCTTTCAGTTATTCAGAATTTATGTAGTTGTATGTAGTATGATCTTCAAATCTGAATTCATTATCTTTCCCTTCTCTCAACAGGTTCCCTAGTCCCTTCATCATTTACTTTAAAACATCAGCTTCGTTACACAGCAAAAACAAAGGCACTTTTAAGAGCCACGTTTGTCTAGTTAATTGTTGTTAGTGGGTTTGGTTTTCTGTTGTTATTTCTCTTTTTCTCTTCCCTCCTTTCACTTTTGTGTTGTCCTGTTTGTGTTGTCCTGTTTGTCCTTGTTCGTCCTTGTTCATCATGAGTGACAATTCCAATTTGGAACAGGTCCTTAATGAGCTTGATGAGCTTGTCGATTATTCTAAATTAAATTATGAACTCCAGAACTTGAAAGATTCCATCAAAAAGACGCCGGGAGAACCGGAGGCAGCACCATCCACCAGCCATCAACCTGTCAGGTGGCTGAAGAGAGACAGCGATGGAAATGTTGTCTATGACAGACCAAGATCATCCCGAAACCAAACAGGTAAGTTTTCTTTTTTCAGTCAGAGTTGTGCAGTCATATTGCTTAAAGGAGAACTCCTGTGATTTTTCACATATATCTTAAACAGATATAAAGATTGTTTTACCTCTTGGGATTGAATATATGAATCAGTCATGTGTCTGGTATGAGATATGTAAGGAATAATTGACGACAGGCCATTGAATTATAAGAAAATAATGCACACCAAGGTGGTAATGCGGCACGAAGCGGAGTGCCGTTACACCGCAGGTGTGCATTATTTTCAAATAATTCAAAGGACCGGAGTCAATTATTCCGCTTGTACCACGGTTACCGCAAACATTGCTCTGGTGGCTATTTTTAAGACATTTGAAAGATAGGTGTGCGGTTTACAGAAAAATAATCAACACCCATAGAACATTTCTCAGCCAATCAGAATGCAGCATTCAACAGACCCGTGGTATAAGAGGTTTTTATTACATACTCACCCAAAGTGGTATAGACAACCAAATTGGGCCAAAAAGTTTGTATCATTGTGTGAAATAAAATGAGCTTGGCAAAATCTACGGAATTGTAATGCTGTAAAGGTTGATTTGAGTTTTATTTTCTGATACAGCTAGTCACAGCTCCAGGCGGAAGACTGGTGTTCATACTGGGATGTTGGACAGC
Organism: Misgurnus anguillicaudatus; assembly: GCF_027580225.2. Classification (NCBI taxonomy): domain Eukaryota; kingdom Metazoa; phylum Chordata; class Actinopteri; order Cypriniformes; family Cobitidae; genus Misgurnus; species Misgurnus anguillicaudatus. Next base: position 1,847,896 of record NW_027395284.1, on the reverse strand, counting down.
AACGTTGAGAAAACCAACTACTGTCCTCCTCCTGACACTGTTGGTATGTTCTTTATTTTGTTTCTATTAGTTCATTATGTTTATAGATTCTAATAATTAGACAACATCCATGTTGCACACTTTGATAGTGTAGAAAATTGTTTTTAAATATGATGTATTATTTTAACAGAGACTTTCCTTGAAGAGCTAAACCACTCACAGGGTGATGACTTTGATGATCAGGAAACGGCAGCAGCAGCACCACCACCACGCGCTTCCTCAGACTGGTCTACTCGAAAAAGTCTCCTCTCAGAGAGGTGGGAGAAAGAGAGAACATGTCTGGTGAATGCCATGGTGGCACAACAAAATGTCACAAGTCAGATCTGCCAACAATGTGGCAGCAGTCCTGCTACTGTCCGTTGTCGTGACTGCCGACCACAACTGTTCTTCTGTGGTGATTGTGATGTCAGAATACACAGAAACCACGTTTTCCACAACAGGGATGCAACGATAGCTGGATTCTTTCAGCCATTGCCTCCAACAACCTGTGTCGTGGAGAGGGCTCTTTCCGAGTGTGGTAAGCTGTATTTCTTTTTTTTTTAGTGTCCCATTTAGGGCTGCACAGTTATGTCAATTGCAATATGATCCAACGCAACTGCCTAAAATCTGCAAGTAATCATGCATAGGTACATTTGTGAAATTTGAATTTTATATGCACGTCATCCTCCTTGACTGTGCAACTTCTGGTCGGTGGGTGTGTGTAGAGCTTGAAGGGTGCAAAAATTCTGTGGAACTTCACTCACTCAGTGGGTGTTAGTCTTGTACACTGGCTGTTTTCACCTATCATAGGTGGCACAAATTAAAGAGAGATTTGAAATATTGAACTGAATCAAATCATTCACATTTAAAAATCTTATCGAAATGGTAATCACTTTATCTAGCAGAAAAAGCGCAATTATATATTGTTTTGCCCTAGTCCCATTCTCAGTTTATTTAAATATTTTCACAGTATAGTAGGCTTCACAGAAATCTTTTAAATACTTTTTCTGAAACATACTTAATGACCTTTTTTCTTAAAGCTTTTCAAATATTTGATTAAAAAAAAATTATTACAGAATACTTCCCAGTTAATACATAGGATGATGCATGTCTTTAATCCCTGCATATGATGTGTCTTTCAGTGTGTATTCTGCCGTTGGAGTTGCCGAAAAAAATATGTAGTTGTCCTCTGGGATCGTTAGGTGTCAACCCAGGAAAAGTTGTTGCTGTGGTTACAATGAATGGTAAGAATAAAATGAACTTAAGGGAACATTCCAGATCAAGTGGCTGTAGCATCTATATCACATTCTGGGCAAAGTGCCCATACAGACCTAAACTGATTCCACTCCATAGGGTTCTTCCACTCGCTTCCTGACACTTTTCATTGTCCTATTTGAATACAAACAAAAAAACAGGCGGTGCTATTTGCTTTGAAAATGTGTCCTGATCCATTTCTATTCAAACGTTCCATGTAATGGTCTGCGCTGGGCAGTATTTTCAGTCCTGTGCCCACCCGTTTCCACAATATTCTTTCTCGTTCCGCAATAATGTGTTGTTTTAGCCCCGCTTCCGCCTGCATCTATAACCTTATGTTTATCTGAATGTACTACATGGGTGATAGAAACGTAAGCTACTTTTCTTTAGAAATTCAGAAGCATCTTAACTCTTTCCCTGCCATTGACAAGTTATCTCGTCAATCTGCAATACCGCTATTATCCGCAACTTATAAAAACCGGAAGTATTGCCCTAGGGCAAACAGCTGTATGTTCATGTATGTTTTTAAGATCGCTCTGAATCTGATCTCTATCAAAAGTCCTTCACAAAAATGCAATTATCTCAGCTTTTTGCTCAAAATTTGGTGTTTTTGATGAAACTTACACATATTTGAGAGGCGATAAAAACAGAACACATGAAGGTAGGATAAAACAGATTTTTTTTGTTAGAAAGCAGAGGGTCTGTTCTTTTAATTCATATATTGTATGTTTATATATTTAAAAAGTAGCATTTTCTGGAAGGCATTAAACTTTTGTGAAAATCATGAAAAATGCTGGCGGTGAAAGAGTTAAGTAGCCCAGTGTTGTCCTCTTCTTCTGTCATGCTTTTAGTTTCAAGGTTCAACAACGGAGCAGCGGGAAAGAATTAAACCCACGTAAACATCACTGTCAGTTAGGCTGCTTAAACCCCTTAATTTTTCTTTTTTTTATTGCTGCCAGCTGAACTATTATTCCATATACTACTTTTTCTCATTTATCATGTTGTTTTACACAATTATTCAATTTGCGTAAGTGCAGTCAATCATCTGTTCCTCCCGCACCATCAAACACACCTGTCTCATCTGGGCCAGTCCCGCATAGAGCTTTCAAAACCTGTCCTGCGCTGCAGTCTTTTGTGTCGGGACATGCGGGAGGGACCTCTAGTTCCCAATGTATTCATCAGAGTTGTGCATAATGCAATGTGTTCTTGATTTTTCCAGGACGATATGATCTCAGTATGCCCGAGTTAAAATGCGAGGCATGCAAAGCCACTTGGAGCGCTGGAGTGGACGACTTGGTTCGTAATGACTACTGGCCTGCTACCCTTCACTTTTCCACAGTGTACGCTACAGATGTGTTTTGTTCATATGAAGAGTTGAAGATGGCAGCACCAGGACTGTCCTGCCAAGCATTTTTAAGAATGCTTGATCAGCGAACTGTCCGCTTTGGCCGTGTGAGTATTAGTGGTGGGAATCACTAACACCTTGTACTGTACTAGTATTGATGTGTATCGCAGAATGACTATGGTGACATGATCAACACATTGATTATTATAATTGGAGCATGTTGATGATATCAAAACACAATGATTTAGTTATACACTGATAGAACATCATCTAAGATTCAAAGTCTTTGTGTAAAAACTACCGCTCAGTAAAAAATCTAAATTTGTACACTAAAAGCACAAAAGTATTGGAGCAATTATCAACTCAATCACTCAAAACATTACACCTGTGTATAAGTTCAAGTAGTGATGTCCTTGTCACATCCCAGTCATGCAGTTCGCATTCAGAAAAAGCAAATGGATCCCCCTTGTCTTTTTTTATTTTTGAGCCTTTGGTCTTGATGTTTTCTGTCCATGACGTACAAAAAACCAACAGGCTGCCTGTTGAGGCTCAATACTGAAGGATTTGGTGTCACCTTTGACCTTATTAACTTTTGTTTACTAAACTGTGAATTATTTTGACATGTTTTACTGTTCTGAAACAGACTGGGAAGATCACAGCAGACAGCTTCAGAAGAAGCTTTTTGGAGTGGGAGGCTGTTAGATTTGAGGTGGATAAGATCTGTAAGGAGGAGCATTTTGTCTGTCCTGCGTGCACCCCTGACATGCTTGCTGTTTCTGTGGACGGAAATCGAAAACACTACCGCTTTAAAAATGCAGCAAGGTACTTACAAAATGTGTATAATTTGCAGTATTGTTAAAATAACCTTTGCTGTGTCATATTGAAGGTCAATGTGTACCTTTCTTTATTTAGATCTGAAGAACAAGCCTTATTTGATGGCATCTTCATTGCAAAAGATGATGAAGTAGAGAGATTTGTGAATTACATCCATTCTACCACCAACCATGTAAACTTGTTGTATAATATAAAAACACCACCAATAACATCTTACAGTTAACATTGTTTAGGTGAGTCGTGACTATTTATATCAACCTGTTGTAGGTCTCTGGAAGAGGTGTCTGTGGAGGGGAGTGGTCAGCTGCCAGGGAAACATCCCAGAGATCCTCTAGTAAAATTGACGAAGAGGGACTTGAGCTTGCAGTCTGTCGACATGGGGTTTTTCTTGGTGCTCTCAACATGTTCAGGGGAGAAATATATGCTTATCCCCTCTACCTGCAGAACAAGCTGGCAAATACGCCAATAAGCTTTTTTGCCATGGATGTAACCTGTAAGTACTGGCCCTACCTCATCAAAGTGACAAAAAGCTGCCCGGAGCTCCAGCACCTTCTGAGCATGAAACCATTCCTCTCAGTGTTTCATGCTAAGGCCCATGATTTTAAATGTGAGGTAAGAAAACATGACCATGTCATTGACTGTCCCTAAACAGGTGTAAAGGTATATTGGCAGCTTTTAAGTATTTTCTTCAATAGGTTAAATGGAGTGGAGCTTACCAGCAAGGGGCCGGATTGACACTTGGGGAGGAGGTGGAGCAGTGTAACGCCTTTCTCTCTAGGATTGCTGTGACCACCAAGCACATGTCCAAAGCAGGTAAGGTAACCGCACACTGCACACTGCACTGCTTAAGGGTTTATTATAGATCTACAATGTAGCTGTGGCGGTGAAGGTTATGTGTTGACGTGCAAACACACATGCAGACTGCAGGTTGGTAGTATCCACGCATGTAACCACGATAGCAGCGCGACCATCAAGGAAGAAGAAGCTTGCTCAGTTAACCAACAAACAAAGAAGAATCAGCAGCTTTTTATGTATGTTTTGAGAAGACCAGCAGTGATGGAAATAAATAAACAGGGAGTTAAATGTTGCAGTTTGAGTTAAATAACTCCTCAACTTGGATGAACGGAAGTATCTATGATGCAGGTTTTTTTACCTGATGGGAAGGGTCTAGTGGTGGACCAATCACAGCGCCTGCAGTCCGTGTAGAAATTAGCTGCGCGTCAGTCTACGCAGAGGCTGTAGATAACTTACGGCGTAGCTACGACATAACACTATACATTGGACTTTAGATTGAAAGTGTTACAAGAAAATTGTAGCCAGTGAGGGTCGTGGTACAACACAGATTCGTTTATTTATTTAATTTTTTTGCAGGACGTACAGACATGCTTACACTGATGGCCATGCGCTGGAATCAGCAGAAGTTTAATAACTTGGCTACTTCACTTGCCTGCCGATATCAGAAGGTAGAGATGAGTATTGCAATTTTTTATATTGTAAATACCTTCTATTGTATATGTTTGTAGGTATAATATTTTTCTTCTTTCGTTTCCTTTTTTTTTGTTATTTGAAGGCCACAAAACGTCTGGAAAGCCAACTTCAGGACCTGGAAAACATGAAAATCCAGCTGGCAGTGACACAGGTTGAAATTGAGGGCTGGGTCGCTGATATTAAGGAGTGGGCAGAATGTGAGATTTATACTATTTTTATACTAATATTACTTGTATACAATGTCTCAGTTCTGCGGAATATGTGAGACAGGCTTCTGCAAGTAATTACTGTTTTAAAATGAAATCAAACATACACTTGTATGTTTTCTTGGTCATGTACTTATGCAATTAAAATCCCAAATTTTAGTATGTAGTGCATGCACACTGGAAATCATGTCAAAAAATGCCCTGAAAGCACATGAATGGTGCACAGTCCAAAGTTGGAACGTTGGACATTTCTTACAGTTAGCGGATCCCATCTTGGCTACGTTGTCATTTCCTTTGGTACCCTGTTACATATTTCCTATACATGCTAATAAATATGAAATTATTATTGAGACTACAGCTCCTCTTCCTCCAATAGCTTTTTTATAAAGAAAGCAAAGAGGGATAATTCTTAGGACTTCCCTGTGGCGTTCTATGTTACATTGAAACTCCAGTTCCAGAATGTTTACACTTCTTTTCTTCTCAGCAACAACATCCCAGAGTAATGCAGATCTTGCAGCCGTGACCAGTAGAATGGAGGTGCTGGTGGCCAGCATTAAAAGAAGGTCCCAGCGCCTTTACAAAGACACTGATGGCAGCAAAGGTCGGGCACGGATTCGGCGCAAAATCAGAGAGGAGAAGGCCATTCTTTGCTCTGTTGTTGAAAAATACAACAGTATGGTTCCAGATACAGAACAAATCGTATTTGACATCATTCTCTCGGACGAGACAGTTTGGCCATGGCAACATTCACATGGTGGTGTGTACACAAATCTGTTGACAATTTTGTTTGATTCACATAGTAGCACAAAACCAATTATGCCTTATCCCAGATTATCTAAGAAATCCTTAAAAAAATAATCATACTTACAATTGACTTATTTTCCACAACTGTATCCTAGATGCTGTAGATTTGAAAACGAAGAGGAAGGTGTTTGATGTTGTGATGGCAATAAGGAGACTCGAGGAGGAGAAGAAGATTGTTCTGTCTGAGATGGGCAAGCATTGGAAATCTCTCTCCACCCGTGCAGACACACTCAAACAGATGTCATGCCAGCTTTCCAGTGAGGCATTGAAAAGTACGTATTTAAGTAATGTCTTGTAATACTATATTGTACATTGTACTTTTTTCCTGATAAATTTTTGTTTTACTCTCATAAGGTGAGCTGTTGGCTCTTAATGAAGATGGGATCAAGGGTTTCCTCAGCTTAACTTTGAGAAAGAAGCAGGAAGTCACCAGAATGATGAAGCATGCAAGAGACTGTTATGCTCAAGTTTTGACTGGAACAAGTATGGACTTCCAGAATGACTGGGATAGATATGACAGTGATTCTGAACTCTCAGATGACTAAGTTTGAGTTTAAAGGGGCTCTCAAAGTGAAAAATTAGCATTAACTCACTTTTGTTTTGATTTCTTATATTTTTCAGTGTTTCCTTTTGGGGGAGGGTGTCAGCAGTGGGGGCAGGTCCAAAAAAATCCTGTTAACTTTAGGGATGCACCGATACCACTTTTTAAGGACCGAGTACAAGTACCATGCCTGTTGTACTGTTTTTGTTTTGTGTGTCAATTTTCTAAGAACAACACAATGAGACTAATGAACATACCAACATCTTTATTTTTAATAACTTCCACTCATATTATGAAAAAATAAATTATTCTTATGTGCTTATCATCACAAATTTTCAAATGTTTATAACACTGAGTAACAATGTAATCACAGGTATCGGTCTTTGGTATTGTTTTTTTTTTACAAGTACAAGTACATGCGCTTGGTATCGGTGCATCCTTAGTTAACTAATTTAAATTAGCAAGACTGGGCTTAAATGAACTGATAAGTTAAAAGACTAAGGGGCGGTTTCCCAGACAGGGATTAGCTCAATCCAGGATTAAACCTTAGTTTAATTATGAAATAACTAGTTTTAACAAACATGCCTTACTAAAACATTACCTGTGTGCATTTTAAGGCAAAACAAAGGGCACTGATGTATTTTAAGAGATGGAAGTGCCAGTTGTTTTCAATTTGGACAGCTCTTAAAAATGTTTTAGTCTAGGACTAGTCTAATCCCTGTCTGGGAAACCAACCCTTACAGTTCTCAAGAACGTACACACACAATCTCAACTGGTTTATCATCCAGACAGCGTCTTTTTTTCCTTTATCCCTTTTACTGCCGTGTGACAGTAAATGATTGTAAAATGAGTGTAAAAAGTGGCCCGCTCGCGATGTAAAGCGTGTGTCAGCGCTACTCTCCGACATGCACTCTAACAATGCAGCCCTGTTTCTGATACTGGGGGGGGGGGCAAAATGTTGCTTAGGGGGCCACCACGGTCAAATCAACATAGCGGAAACATTGTTTGTAAGTCAGATACATTACAACAGATATAATGAATGTAGTTATACAAACTGAAATTAATTGAAGTTACTGTTTTTCCGACAGTCCTCTTCTGTTTATGGTGAAACAAAACAATGTGCAAAAAGTTTATGTGCACAAAAAGGAAGGTGTAAATATGTGTATTGAAAAAATAATAATGAACATAATTCCATTGTCATCTGCTGTAGGAAATCTGAGTTTTCCGACAGTTTTACATGGACACACAAATCCATTTTTTTCTAAATTTGTACTTGCATCAACTCACCTGCTACAAATGGTATCTGAAAACATCTTTGACAAGACTTATTCAGCTGCTTCTCATGTGCAGTGAAAGTACACAGAGGTTTATTAAATGCACAAACTGGTCCAGAACTTGAAAATGTGACTTAATTATGACACAACAGTGGTAATTATCTACACACAAACCAATTTTATTGAATTTAGATGTTTAATAGGGAAGTGCCATTGAATTACTTCAAGATTTGCTTTAATAACTACATTTGCTGACCTAAGCACTTTGATTTGCCTTTTATACTTAAGTATATAAAAAAACCCTCCTGTTGAGTGTTAAAAATACAGCCTAATGGCTTGTTTGACTAATTTGCATTTGTTTTTACTTGTATTGTTGTGAAAAACAAAAAATAAACTATACAAAAAGAAGCTTTTTTCAATTTATTTTCCATCCATAGTTATTTGAAAAATGCTATTTTTTTATTTTGTAGTTGATAAATGTTAAAAGCAAACACTAAAGGGAAAAAAACATGAGCATATTTATGTGTGTGACTTTGATTTAAAATCACAATGCATTGCCAGTTGTTTTAAAATTTAAATGAATTACTTTTTTTGAAATATCAATTTATGGGTTAGGGTTAGTGTACATATACAACACATGTTTTGGCATTTTTGGCACCCTTCTTCCTCACCCTACTGCAAACAGACACAAGGAAGCAGACATACTGGCTAAACGTCTCATGCCACAGAAGAGAGTTAATTCTCAACACAGACTCTTTTACCTAGATATCACACTATAGAGACTGTATCTGTTCCCCAAACTAGAAAATACACCTCCAGACCAATTTAAGAGTAACAATTTAATTGAGGTTCAACAAATAAAAAACAGATGCAATACGGATAAAAAAATCATAAAGCTTGGCTTATTAAATATTTGGTCCCTTAATGCAAAAGCACTTTTTGTAAATAATAAGATCGCTGATCATAATCTAGATGTGCTCTGTTTGACAGAAACCTGTCTGAAACCTGATGATTACATCATTTTGAAGGAGTCTACCACCCCAAGATTATACTGTTATAAACATGAGCCACATCCAAAATGAAGAAGGATGAGGTGTTGCTTCAATTTATAACAATGTTTTCAGGTTTTCTCAGAGGGCAAACTCTTTGAAGTAATAGTGCTTCATATAACATTATCAAAAGAAACAAAAGTTAATGGAAAAATCAAAATTGTAACCACACAGCCGTCAACTACAGTATAACATCAGACAGAGTTTTTGTTCCTTGCCACTGTCACATCTGGCTTGCTTAGTTGGGGTCACTTCATTTACATCGATATCATTGACTTGATTGCAAATGATTGCACAGATACTATTTAAACTAAACTGAGATAACATCACTGAATTCAAAGATTTAACTGTCATTTTGCATTATTGACACACTGTTCCTACAGGTAATTAATGTTATTCAGTTGCTTTGACACAATCTTTTTGTTTAAATCATTATATAAATAAAGGTTGACAACTTGCACATCTCATTTAACCATTTTACAAGCTGATTAAAGGGTCGAGACATGGGTCAGATGGTATCAGAGGTCATAAATAATGAACCAATCCATTAGCTCTGCTCCTATAGGCTTTGGCTGAAAGGCCCATGTTGAAAGTGGGTGTAAGCAAACACTCACAGTGAATCAGTGGGTTTTATGTTATACAAGGCTGCATTACAGTGTATTTTAATAAACCAGTCTCTCCAGGCAAGCATAAAGAATGTGGTCTGATCCATCTTTATTCTTCATACTAAGTATGAGTTCTTATCCCCTGGCAGAAGATATGGGTACCCAATGTAAACTTAACATTTCTAAACTATAGCCCTATTTAGACCTATACCTTAATTAAAACTTTAAATAATGTTGTTTGAGGCTGGTTGTGCAATAGCTTCATGATATAATGCAAATGATTGTGTGCCGCTCTTGTCACTGCTTGTGAAAGGTAAGCATTTTTGCTTTGTGATTTGGTTTAGTGTGATTACATATCACTTTGTTTATGTTGTTTTTTTATTGTAAGTATATGTTACTTGTATGATAAAACTATGTCGTTATGTGTGAAGCATTTTAACATATAAAATGCTGGGGACTATAAAGGAGGGGACAATAAAGGAGGCTGATCCATGAAAAGTGGATCATCCTTAAACCATGATGCAAACACATCATTGGGAAAGTCTCAACCTGAAGAGTAAAATATTTCAGTCTGAAGAGGATACCTTACTCCTGCTTTGAAATATTGACCTCTGAACCTTGAACCCAGTTCATCTTTAAAGGCTTGTCATTTGGCAACAGAAGGTGTTAAACACAGAAGACCAGCAGTTATCAAAAGCTTTGTGCCTCTGCTGTCATGTAGATATGAGTTTTCACACTGTAAGCACTGTCAAATATGGTATAAAGTTATTTTCTCCTATTCAACGATTACATTTTTAATATCTAATTACACCAGTTTGTTCCCCCCTGCACCAGCATACTAGCAAGGCCAGCATATGTTGGTTTTTGGTGCTGGTTTGCTAGGAACACCAGCTAAACCAGCATCAGCACAAGCTAAACCAGCACCAAACCAGAATAAGCACCAGCTAAACCAGCACCAAACCAGCATTAGCACCAGCTAAACCAGCATTAGCTACAGCATCCCATGCTGGTCATACCAGCATATGTTGTGTTTTGGTGCCGGTATGCTGGTGACCACCAGCTAAACCAGCATAGACCAGCATAATTCCCATGCTGGTTTGTTGCTGTTTTTTTCAGCAGGGCATGGCGATCACAAAAAAACAGGGTATATCCAAAAGTTTACACCTTTAACTTCTAATTATGAGAAATATACCAATATACTTTAAAACTACAACTCCCATAAGAAACGCGCCACATAAACTGTTACAAAGCGTGTGCACTTGTAGTTATTCCGGGGTGGGTGGGGTGACATGTTCGATTCCTGTGTTCGACAGCTAATCTCATTATCCACTCCGGCAGGCATAATATATATTTTCTTAAAAGTTATGCGAATTGATAAACAATGCGCATGCGACACTGGGAAACTACAACTCCCATGAGCACTCTCTGTACCCGCTACCAGCGCAACATAGGAATGCACGGGACGCTGAGCGCATATACACGCACACTTCAGGAAAGATAAAACAATTGCATGGATTTACAGTATTTACTTTTGTTGTTAATAAATATTTCAAGTGTTTGTTGATGCTTTTGTGTTCATCTTTTAAGTCAATCTTCTACATTCATTATATATTCATTAAAAGCTAATCTATCTATGCCTTACTAGCATGTTTTTCATGCTTCTAAATATATATATGATCTATATGATTATACCAGCTAATAAATGTAGTCTTAATTTAGGTGGTCAATCTGCATAAATATTTAAATATAGCTAAATCAAGTACATTCTAAGTCATCTTAGGAAGCTAAAGTCAAGTTTAATCATATTAAATGTATTTTACTAACAAAACTTTGGCTGGTCTGCAAAAAAGTTAATGTCAAGCCATGGCCTTGCCTTTAGAAGTCTTTTAAAAAACCCTTTAGAAACCTCCCTGAATTAGAAACCGTGCTATCAAATTTTTGGTGACTTCTGGACCCTCTTGACCTCTGGTCCTGGTAAGCCTGTTCATTAATCCATCCCTGCCTACCTCAGCTACCCTTAATAGAGAAAATTTATATTTTAGCTGGTGGAATCAACTGTTTCTAAATGGTATAAATTAATATGAATGACAACATGTCCACCTTCCTACATACTTTGGTGCATCATATTGCAATATATCATTTGTTGTGTTGAAGAATATTTCAGCTGATTGGCTAACCCACAAGGCGAATGGAAAGACATAAACAGAAATATGGGCATACTTTTATTTATTTGAACACTGCTTTTAACAAAATCAAACATAATGAAGAAAAAACAGCATAACAGCTTGTTTGGGTGGAAGTCTTTAACGTGGCTCCTCCTTCTCATCTATAATCTTCACACCCTCAACCAGGATGGCTGTGCCCGTAACGGAGAATAGGACAGCTCATAACATTACACATGGTTGGCACCTGGCGACATTACACATGGTTGGCACCTGGTGGGAACTGGCAGGCCGGCTCCCATGTCTCCTCCCAGATTTTTCCACTGTAAGTAAAAAACAAACAAACATTAGAAAAGTGAAAAACAGAGGAGCCATTTCAACATAATAGTTTCACATCATAAATATATACAAAAAAGTATGATTTTGTATTTAATTGTTTTTATAGAAATCTATACATATATAGTGCTTGATGCAATGTAACATAAACATCAGCCACTCTTATCGATAAAGTCATAGAATGTTAACTAGCCAATAGCCGATATCAGTCATCAAGGATGATCTTGGCCAACACTAATGTTCTGCCAATATATTGTTGAATGTCTACTTCCTATATAGAATCACACAGGGGCAATTATGCATGGTACTGAAAAGAGCAAGTGGCTAAATCTTGTAGACAATATTTGACACTGCATTTACCAACTACTTACCAACAGTGTAAACAAAAGTGTAATTAATATACAGGTGGGTCTCCAAAATTACAATATTGTGTAACATTTCAAGCAATTCTTGTTGTTTTAATCTTGATGATTGCAGATCATGAAAACTAAAAACCATCAACTTACTATATTATAATAAAGAGGAATCAGAAATGTCAACCATTTGAAAATAAATGATCAAATCTGACTTGTCAAATTTGTTAAGCATACACTCTACTTGTTCGGGCTACTTTTGCACAAATTACTGCATCAGTGTGGTGTGGAGGCCATCAGTCTCAGGCATTGCTGAGGTGTTATGGCAGCCCATGTTGCTTTGATAGTGACCTTGAGGTTGTCTGTAATGTTGGGTTTGGTTTCTTTCATTGTCCTCTCTAAGGGGTTCAGGTTAGGTGAGTTAAACACAGCAATACCATGCTAAGCAAACCAGTTATTAGCAGTTTTGGCCCTGTGGCAGGGACACACCTGTACATTTAAAGGTGACAGAGAATGAAAAACAGTTTTTACCTAGACCAAGTTAAATAACGGTAGTCTACCCACATTCACAAACATACAAAAAGTGCTAGACATTCTGAATGGGTACATATTACGTAACCTGTATCTCACTGCCCCTCCGCTTCAAAATAATTTGCTACTTCTTTTGAGTGGCAGCAAAGTCAGCCAATCAGCATCAAGTGCTTGCATTTCATAATGAGGTTGACAGTTAAGCCCAAAGGGACGCCAAATAGGTGCAAAACCATGTGTTTAAAATCCCCCACCCTAATATAGCTATCTGAGAGAGGTTTTTAGGAAGCTTCTAAAGGGTTCACGACGTAAGCTACGCGTTGGTTTTCATATATACTTCTGCATCCTCGTCCGCGTCGATATGTAAACACACATGCAGACCGCTGGTGGGTGGTACCCATGCGTGTAACCACAATAGCAGCACGACCTTCAATGAAGAAGCAGCTTGCTCAATTAACCAACAAACGAAGAAGAATCAGCAGCTTGTTGTGTATGTTATGAGAAGACCAGCAGTGATGGAAGTAAATAAACAGCGATTTATGTTGCAGTTTTAGTCAAATCACTCAACTTGGACTATCTTTGTGACAGAAATACCTATGACGCAGTTTTTTACCTGATGGGAGGGATTCTAGTAGACAAATCACAGCGCTTGCAGTCGGCGCAGAAATCACGCACTGTAAAAAATTTGGCCCAGTGCACATCAGGCTACGCAGTTTTACGCAGAGGCTACGGATAACCTTCGGCATAGTTATGGTGTAGACCTATAAACTGCACTTAAGGCATTACAGACCTGACCAAAATTCACAGAACAAGGATAAATTCCCCGTTCAATCATTCTATGTCACCTTTAAAGTTGTGTGTGCTACAATATACATTCAAACCTCACGTTTCAACCTTTATCCACCACCTATGAGATAAAATGGAAATAGAAAGGAAATGTATGAAATGTATATAAAGCAGTACTTACCATGCAGAGCAAGGTAACCATTTTACCCTTACTTCTGCTTGCCCCTACAGAAAGACACAAATATATAATCAGGTTTTGAATTTCATAATTTTTGGGGCAAGGCCACTTGGCCTTCAGTTGAACTAAAATGGACTTAAATTACCACTTTCTTAAATGGTCAGTATTTTGTGATATCTGAAATGCCAGATGAACCAGACAATAGAGAGATGATCAGACAGCCAAATGAAAAATATATGTCTTACCTCATTCATCCTTCTTCCGGTTATGGAGTCATATTTGAAAACCCTCTGCCTGCTACATTTCCGGCAACCTTAAATGACAAAAATATAGACTAATTCATAGTCTGATCAACCATAAATGTCCAAAAACTTGAAATGAAACTTCAAATTCTTAACTAAGTTTCATATAACCTGCGGAACAACATTAATAATTGTCCTTGAACTTTGAAAATGCAGAAAATACAGCTAAATAACTAAATAATACATATATTAAGGGCCATTCACACTACTAAAAATAACTATTTTTTTTAGATAAACTATAATGACATGAAGAACAATATTTTTGGGGATATTGTGTGTGTGTGTGTGTGTGTGTGTGTGTATACATCTCCTCAAGTTTGTATTGCTCATTGCATTGCTCCTAGAGTGTGTGTTCAGTACTGAAAGATATGTATGCAAGGACAAACTCCTTTGTGTATCAGATTGGTCACTGAAATACAAACTATTAAAAGGATACTTCACTTTTTTTCAAAAATATGATCATGTTCCAGAATTAAACATTTGATTTTTACCATTTTGGAATCCATTCAGCTGGGGCCGGTTGCACCAGCTGTGCGTAAGTTACAACGTAGCTTAGTTACGACGTAAATGGGCACTAAGTTACAACTTACGCACTACTAAATGTTTTTGCGTTGCACCATTAAACTTAGTTTAAACGTAACAATACATTGTAAATATTTACGGAAGCCTCTGTCCATGAATAACCATTGGAATAAGATGTCAGCCAGATTATATTACATCGATGAGCTCGTAATTAGTTATAAAGAGCTGCAAGTTCGTCAATGAGTTTTCAAGAACTGTTTAATTTTCTGTGTATCAATTAAAATAAGATTTAAAAGTTCTTCCTGTTTATTTTGTCCTATTTTGAATGAGTTTGAAATTACGTACTGTTCAGACTATTTCCTGTTTACCTGTTATAAAGCTTGTGATTGGGTTAAGAAAAAAACCGAATAAAGTAAAGAGTTAGTTATAAACTAGCTAGTAGTTACTAAGCCTCTAGTTTGGACTTTACGTCACAGCTTAAGAAAGAACTTACGAACGACTGGTGCAACCCTACCCTGATCTCCGGTCTGGCGTAGTGATATTAAGCACTGCCCGAAAATAGTCAGCAATTGAAAGTTATCAAGGGGATTATTTTCGGGCAGTGCGTAATATCACTACACCGGCTGCAGCCATATTACAGCAGCAAAGTCCTTAATTTTTTTACACCAGAATGAGAGTATAGTTCCTAGACATATCTTAGTACACAATGTATCTACAGAAGAGTGAAGTTTTAAATAGGAAAAATATATCAAAACTCTTTTGGTTATTTTAAGTGCGATGCTAATGATCTAATAAGATCCGATGGATTATGCTAAGCTATGCTAAAAGTGGTAACGCCAGACCCGGAGACAAGCTGAATGGATTCCAAAACGGTAAAAATCAAATGTTTAACTCCAGAGGAGCTGGGAAATTACCATATTTAAAAAAGGGGAGTGTCCCTTTAACTAATTGACTGCACTTAAATTCACTTGATTTCTGTATTGTATGAATAATGATAACAAAAAAGTGAAATTCATACATAGTGTGCTAAGATCACTTACACTTTCTTTTTTTGGGAAGGGGTTGTTCATTCACAGGGAGAGAGACAGGGTATAAATCTAAAACATAAAATCTTTCCTTTTCCTGGGCCTGATGCTGGGGCTTGGGCTGGACCTGATGCTGGGGCTCGGGTTGGACCTGATGCTGGGGCTCGGGTTGGACCTGATGCTGGGGCTCGGGCTGGGTCTGATGCTGGGCCTGATGCTGGGGCTGGGCCTGATGCTGGGACTCGGCCTGATGCTGGGGCTCGGGCTGGACCTGATGCCGGGGCTGGGCCTGATGCTGGGGCTCGGCCTGATGCTGGGGCTCGGCCTGATGCTGGGGCTCGGGCTGGACCTGATGCCGGGGCTGGGCCTGATGCCGGGGCTCGGCCTGATGCCGGGACTCGGCCTGATGCCGGGACTCGGCCTGATGCCGGGACTCGGCCTGATGCCGGGACTCGGCCTGATGCCGGGACTCGGCCTGATGCCGGGACTCGGCCTGATGCCGGGGCTCGGCCTGATGCCGGGGCTGGACCTGATGCTGGGGCTCGGGCTGGACCTGATGCTGGGACTCGGACTGATGCTGGGACTCGGACTGATGCTGGGACTCGGACTGATGCTGGGACTCGGACTGATGCTGGGACTCGGGCTGGGCCTGATGCTGGGGCTCTGGCAATGCCGTTGTGGAGTTCCCTACAATATTGTATGTGTATGTTAATTTTTTGTTTTAAAATGTTAATTATATTTCCATATAAAAAAACCTGTTTAAAATCATCATGCCTACACAAATCCTACCTTCTTTGATTAATACAAAATTGTAGGCCTTTCTCATGGTGGACACAATTTTTAGGTTATCCTCAGTGGGTGGCAGATGGGTAACCACATCGGCCACCCACTTTCCAGAAGCCTTATCTTTCTTGGCGAAAAATAAAATTGGGACATAGCCCAATGCACTTAGTTTTTTCACCTGTAAAAAAATAAATACAGACAGCAAACATTAGTTATTCCCACTGCATTTTTTCCCACCCTATTAAAAAAAATGCATTAAATGCTACTGTTTCTATTATACAGGTACACAAATAACATGATCAACCTTAAAGGGATAGTTCACCCAAAAATGAAAATTCATAATTTACTCACTCTCATGTTGTTACAAAATTTCTTTGTTTTGATGAACACAAAGGAAGATATTTTGAGAAATGTTTGTAACCAAACCCTCTGTGGACCGCATTTACTTTGAAATAGTAGTAGTGCCCAATAAATGGCATAGAAAACCAATCACAGAACAGGGAGAGGACAGCAAGACGATGACAACGTATGTACGACACACTGATTGGTAATGAGCTATGTACAGGCGCATTTGATAGATATTCATAGCCCAGTGTTTCCCATACATTGATTTATTTGTGGTGGCCCACCACAGAATCAACACTGGCCCCCACAAATAGAATTTTCATGATTCTCATTAACATTTTTATTTCACTATTTAAAACAGCTTAATTCGGCTTAAAATATAATTTGATATATAATACAGATCAAATACAGATACAGATCAAAGAGTAGAAGTGAAACATATTTCAGGTGCCAACACTAGATCAAACTCATACACGACATGATGACGTCACATATTTGCTAATTAGCGGGTAACGTCATCACCACCACAGTCTCCTCAAAATCCTGTGGGAAACACTGTAGCCCCCAATAAACAGCTCTGAGCATTTGTAAACCACGCCTCAAATACGAGGAAATTAAGACATGGGGCACGTTCATGTTCAAAACGGTGCCCAACGTTAAGCTACGGTTTCCGGGTTGAATGACATGTTTCCTTGAAACGGTGTGCACCTATGTGCAACAGGGTTTGAGATACGTTTTCTCTTGTTTGGTGGGTGTGTCAGAACTGCAGTCCAATCAGCAGCAACATGTAAATAAACTAACTGCTACTAAAGAGACAGCTTGCACAATGGGTTTAAGTTGGAATGTTCTCTTTCATTCTGGACGGCATGGGCAGTGACTGTAACATCAAGCATATTGCAGCATATCACAGTATTAAACACATATTTATAACGATTTCATCAGGCTCCAGAAACATTTAAAATGAACACAAAGCATGGCCTCTCATCTCCTGTAGTTGCAACTATTGATTCATCACAACAGGGTGTTCAATGCATCACTGTTTCTGTTTAATAAATGTTTTGCAGCGTTTTTGTCGGGGCTGAACGCAGCCCTGGTTTCCAGACCATGTCTTATTCTCTATGAGACTGTGACCGGTTGCCTAAAACTTTAAGACTAGTCTTAAAAGTTAGTCATGAATTTTTTTTCTTTGAGACTGATCATTACTGTTTTAAGTATGTTACACAGAAAAGTAGATTGGTCTAATTTAAATCCAAACAATAAAACTGATTAGCCCTAACTTATTACTAGCTATGCAACCGGCCACTGGTCTGATGTTAGCCAGGCTAACATTACATGATGTTTTATTAACAAAGTTTGGGAGGAGCACTTTCAGACAATTAAACCTAATTAAACACATGTGGAGCACATTCAGATAATCAAACCTAATTAGACACGAGTGGGGCAAACTCTGCTAATCAATCCAATTAATGAGTTAAGAGGTGTATATATATAACAACAAGTGTACTGTTGACAGTTTGACAGCATCCCTCCACCACCCCATCTTCTCACTTCTAGTCCTTTGGTTATTTTTGAGCGTGATGCTAAGGGTCTGATTAGATTTAATAGATTATGCTAAGCTATGCTTAAAGTGGTACTGCCAGACCCGGAGATCAGCTGAATGGATTCCAAAACGGTAAAAATCAAATGTTTAACTTTAGTGGAGCTTGAAAATGAGCATATATATATATATATATATATATATATATATATATATATATATATATATATATGAAGAGTTTGGTTCCAAAACGCAATAAACGCCATTTTTGAAAAAAATGAGTAACTGCCAAAATCAGTATTATATCAGGTCAGTAGTTAAAAGTAAATTCTTAATTTTACGCAAAATCCAATATCCGCCGTGTTATTCTGTCATCTTTTCTCCCTTTTTTCCCAAAATGCGACAAACGCCACTCCCACTTTTTTACAGAACGCAATAACTCCATTTCTGATATTACAGCCCACCGTTCACGCAATGTAAACAAACAATGGCGGACGCGCTGAGTACACGTAGTACTGGTTTTCCTCATCTACTTTGTACTACGTGATCAACAAACAAAACAAAATAATACTTTTATTGCATTGATAAACCTGTGATGGTTTTCTGTGACTGGAAAGAAACGTAAGCCATCAGCATCTAATATTTTCCCTGAGAGGCACTCGGGAGACGGGTGCTTGTTCTCCCGACAGCATCAAGCTTCTCATGCTAACACATTGACCCCAGAGGATCTTATGAAAAACTGTACATAATTTTACTCAAAGTCAACGAAAATCGAGCAGGACCAAAAACATTTTACAGTCGATCGCTGTGAAAGACGTTAAGCGAAGACGTCAAGTAACCGCAATGACAGTGATCTTAATATGACAAAGTAAGTGTTTTGATTAATAACATTAATGTTTATATTTTTAATTAGTGTGTACAACTAGTCAACTAAATGAATATAACATGGCAAAGATGAATGCACATTTATATAGGCTATTGATTCAATAGATTTATAGCATTTTGAATAAAAACTTGTCATGGATTTATTGCATTTTGTGGAAAAAATAATCAGTTTTTATAATAAATCTTTGAAAATCAACTTATGGATTTGAATTTTTTATGTTTTTATAACCTAAAGATGCTGTGTGAAAGTTTGTAACAGAAAATAGTTGTTTTCATCTTGTCACTTTCTTGGTATAGAAAACACGTTTTTACCAAAATTTGTCAAAATGGATTTATTGCGTTTTGGAACCAAACTCTTCATATATAAAGTGGAGTATCATTTTAAAATATTAACTTTTTTTGTGATTATGACTAATCAAGTCAATCTGTTGTGAATCACTTCAGGTCATGATAAACATTTCCTCCTGCTGCTTAGCTTGGCTTATTTGCTTAAGCTTAAATGTTTGAGTCAGCCCACATCAATAAGTGATTCAAAATCCAAAGTTGATTAAAGACCAAGTTAATACACATAAGCTAGAAAACAGGGAATAGTGAACCCGGACACAACAGAGAATAAAAATGGCATTTAAGTATACAAACGGTAGCAATCATGTCTAATTGTTCAGATTATGAGGGGGTCCTTGGAAATTGTTCTCCCACACAAATGGTCCTTGGCACAAACAGTTTGAGAACCCTTAAAGTTGAATCCTTTCCACTTTTAACACAACATTACTATCTCCCTTGTAGTAATTTAAATGCTTTTTAAATTGTGCACTGTAAATATTACTTTGCTTTAGTACCACACAGGTACTTCTGTATGGGTATTATTAAAGTCTCTGTCTTTGCTAAATTGCAGATTATAGAATTCAGACACTATTAAAGACAGTCTTGCATGATTATAGAAGTAGATAACATGAATATTCCATCTCACACTTAAAGGCGGAGTCCATGATGTTTGAAAGCCAATGTTGATATTTGAAATCACCTAAACAAACACGCCCCTACCCCAATAGAATCTGGACCTTCTGTTGATAGACCCGCCCCACACATACGCAACCCGGCAAGGATGTCGGTTAGTAGACGCGCTTCTTACTTCTGATTGGCTACAAGTGTGTTTTGGTAGTCGGCCCGTTTCCTTTTCCAAAGCGTTTTTCAAACATCGTGGACTCCGCCTTTAAAGTGCACTTTAGAGAGAGTACATGATAATGTGGCAAAATAACTCACACAGGACATGTGTGAAAGCCATGCTGTATGCAACATATGTGTTGTTAAAAGCAAGGCCATATTCCAGGGGCCTATACCATGAAGCTGGTTTAGTTGGTTAGCCAGCTTTGTTTAGGATTAGTTTGTGCAAATCCTGGGTTTTGGGTACCATGAAAATAGCTTTTACCAACAAGGCCTGCACATTGGCTTGGTTTTGTCAACCTGAAACTAATCCTGTAACCCTGAGTTTGTTTAACCATTTTCATGGTACGGGCCCCAGGTGTCCTATAGCCAATTGTGTATGTAAACAAATGTAAATGAGTGCACGGTCAAAATGAAAGTCTATTTCATGCATGTTAAGCAAATTAATAAAAATATCTTACACCGGTGCCATATATGACTACCTCAAATTCATTCACCAACAGATTAAACTTATTTTTGTTAAATGAGGTCCTTGCCCTATCACACAATATTTGTGAAAGTGAAACAAATCATATTGCTTAATGAAATGAGCATTTCTACTTACTGCAATATGGGCAGAGTCCACCACTCTTCCAGCATTTCTATTTTTTAGAACACTTTCCCCCCACTTCCTGTCCAGGGTCACGTTTTTGGCTGCTACTTTGTTTTTTTGAAAGATGGCTGCAAAACAAGAGCTGCAGGTTTTGCGGCTCACCTGTGTTGGTAAAAGTAAACAAAAGTGAGACATTAGATCCACAGTCACAGAGCAGCAGCACAATCAAGATACAGTTTAATTTGTCTGTATACAGGAAAGAGAGGAACACACGAAGCACAATACAATTCAGGATATGCATCTCTATATTGACACAGGATTCTTCTTATTATAAACATACAGTGAAAGTGGCAGATGTATGAGATACCCAGGCTACTTTAATCAATGTTGCTCATGGCGTTTGGTGCAAAACAAGCAATCAAAATTCATATCAAACACAGATGTCTTACATTATCACACAGTACAAATATCATACAGGGTCATTTAGTCGGAGCAGTGTTTAATTGTTCTAATAATGAGAAATGTAGAACATCAAAACCACATATTTAGATATTGGACATAAAGCTCTTTCACTTTCCCCTCACCTGGTTAGGTGCTTGGCAGGAGGGGCAAGGCTGGAACTTCCTTCGAGACATTTTGAAATCTAACACACACACACACACACACACACACACACACACACACACACACACACACACACTAAACAATGTCAACAAGCACAACTTATTGGCATACTTGTTTTATTGTCATTGCAACAACAACAACAATGCACTTATCAGTCTCTACCCCATGCATTTTCTACGGTGTACTTTAGACAACATTATAAAGCACAACACAACTTACTGGCATAATTGATCATTTATTATACATGTCATTGTTATATATTTTCTAATTCACATATTTTGGAAGCTACTTACAGCTAATATTTATGATTGTACCTTGCACGAACTTGAATTCAATTAGCCAACTTTGCTAGCCTGCACATTTTTGTACAGAAAGCTCCGTTTTTAATAACGTCTTTTTTATCATTTAGCGTCATAAGAAATGGCCACCTTACAAATCCAAAATTTCTAAACACAACTTCTTATCCTGATTCAACAGTTTTTGGTGTGTAAATGTAAAAGAATAGTACCCATCTCTATCAATTAAACCTACTTACCGAGAGGGGAAATCGCAATGGACTTTGGGATCGCCCACACGGTGACGTCAGCGTTATTAATTTAGAATATTTAATAAAAATAATAATAATAAACTGATTAATTGAGCACAATCGTAACATATTTTATATATTTATTTATTAATATCAACAAACCTCCGATAAAATTTATAGTTTTTTTAGTTAAAGCAGTGTACCTACGATAAGAAAACCACCGTTATCTGTTTATTATTGTTTTATAAGTGTTGTTTTTCGACCATTTGCAATAAAAGAAGCAAAAAAAAAAAAAAAAAAAACTTTTAAGAAAACGCTTACGTGCACGCGCATTGGAGCTTTGTTAAACTCACCTTTTAATGCCGTTTTATCTGCAGCTTTGGTCAAACTCACATCCGAATGCCGTTTCCCTGCAGTTGTGTGTTGTTAAACTCACCTTTTAATGCCGTTTTTCCTTCAGTTGAGTGCTGTTAAACTCCCCATTTAATGCAGTTTTACCTGCAGTTGAGTGTTGTTAAACTCACCACTGATGAACGCGCTTAGCCTTTGCGAAAAGGGCACTTTGATATCAGATTACGAGGGTTTTTAAACATCAAAAACCAGTTAGAGGGACAGATAAAACTTATCTGGCGTCGCCATTTGACTTGCAGCTGGCATATATAATTTTTGTAGCCTATTCATTTATATTTTTATCTATTGTAGTCTCGACCCATACAGACAACGGGTTGCAATGTCTGACCCAAGACGTCAAATTTCAACGCTGTTGATTTCTATAGGAGTCTATCGGACTACCTTGCACGTTGAAAAAGGACGCAAAGGGTATACCCAGTGCGTCAATATAGGGACGCCAAGTGCCTTGACCATGCGTCATACATTTGACGAGGAGGGAGTGAGACTGTGTTGGCATACACTGTGGATTAAAAATGTCCGGAATGCGAACCTGGTAAAACCCAGGTAAAAAAAGCAAATAAAAAATAAACCATTTTGATTTAGCAAAAGTTTACAAATAAATGCACTCCCTGTACACAACAAGCACGTCTCGTTACCATTCATATTTTGCGTGATTTAAGTTTCGTCGCATACATTTTGGAATAAAATAAGGCTTTTAATGTATGCAGACTTCATTCTCCATTAAGGGCTTATCAATCATAATGAACGCTGTTAACTATTCTCATTGAATGGTCTAAATCCAATGCTGGTAAAGAAATCAAATGTCCATTTAAACGCAACAAGCAAACAGCTATGCTTCCAGGTCTGTCGACGTTGCTGTGGTTTTTCGACAGCTGTAATATGAAGGGTAGAGTGAAAAAAGTGTTTAAGTGTTTTAAACATCCAAATCTGTTCGTTTACTTGCTACTTTTTTCCTGTTTTCGAGTAAAAAAATAATTCTTAAATCGAGATGCATTTTCTTGTTAAGCAAAGTGGCTTAGATTTTAAGTCTTGTTTACTGAAATCAATTCTAAAATGTAATAGGTTAAGGCCTAAATCAAGTAAAAATATATGCCAGTGGGTTAAGGGAAATAAACCTAAATTGAGTTTATTATTGAATTCAGTTGAAACTGAAATTAAGTTTATTTTTCTTACCCCGCCGGCAGATATTTTTACTTGTTTTAAATATAAACCTGTTGATTTTTGTAATTTATTTCAATTATTACAATACATAACATCTTAAGCCACTTTGCGTAACAAGTAAATGCATCTCGATTTAAGAATTGTCAGATATTTACTAGAAAACAAGACAATAACAGCAAGACAGACCTTAATTTACTTTTTTCTTCCAAACATGAATTTACAGACGGCTGGACATTTTAAATAAAACAACTAGACATACCTATTCGGGTCTGCTCCCGTTTGCTGTGATGAACGGGGTCTTGGTCCAAAGCACATTTTGAGGAATACTTACACATTTTACTTCTTATTTCTTTAGAATTAATTATTATTTATTTTCAATTACAAAGTATGCGATCTGATTTTCTAATCGCGGTGTGTTTTATTCCTCGTTTGCTTGCATGGATTTGCTTTATTTATTTTGCTTGTTGCATTTAAATGCACATTTGATTTGTTGCCGCATTATCCTGTGTTAATGTATTTCAACGTGCTCATAAACAAAAAGTGCGTTATTATAACCAATTATATAGCTGTGAAATATATAAAAGTATTCCCAAAAACCCAGGTAAAAAAGTAAAATAAAAAATAAACCATTTTGATTTAGCAAAAGTTTAC
Source organism: Misgurnus anguillicaudatus (assembly GCF_027580225.2). Lineage (NCBI taxonomy): Eukaryota > Metazoa > Chordata > Actinopteri > Cypriniformes > Cobitidae > Misgurnus > Misgurnus anguillicaudatus. The sequence continues at coordinate 1,823,607 of NW_027395284.1, read as the reverse complement.
AAATAAATGCACTCCCTGTACACAACAAGCACGTCTGGTTACCATTCATGTTTTGCATGATTTAAGTCTCGTCGCATACATGTTTGCGTAAGGATTTGATATTTATTTTTTGTGGAAGTTTATTAAACTAAAAGGCTTTGTATTTTTGCTCCGTGAGCCGCTTGGACGCTGTTTAAATAGTCATCGGGAGTTAACTGTATTTTGCTGTCCTGCAGTTTTTTTCTTTCTTTACGTGTGTATATAAGTGTATGTACCATTTATATAACTATTTCCACATGTAATATCTGAGCGGTGGTTTTTGAGACTTAAACAGAAGGCGAGAGTATGTTTGTGTGTTTTGGTTTATTTTTGGTTCGTCACTGCTTTTAAGAACTATGCACTGATTTGCTGTGTGGTTTGTCCCTTCTGTTAAAAAGTGGATTTAATCTAGTCTCTCCAATTGTGGGTAAATAACCGGTGGGCCATAAATTTTATCTTTTAAATATTTTTAAGCACTTTCTGTAAAAAATAAATTTGTACTATTTTTGGAGAGTCACGTCTCTGTCTTTAATCCCATCCGAACCAGCAGGGTCCTTTTCATATTTTTGTAACTTTTTTGTTTGTTTATTTTTTCTCTTGGGTTCAATCTATTTTCCTGTGTGAATAAATAACCCAGGTGACCTAGTCGGTTCCTTTTCATACCTTTAACCAAAGGTTACACATGCAAGCAAACGAGGAATAACACATACGATTAGATCATCACGTCACATACTTTGGAATTAATAAGAAACAATTATTCAGTCTAAAGAAATGAGAAGTAAAACGTGTATGTACTTCTTCAAATGGGCACACTTTGGACAACGACCCCCGTCATTACAGTAAAATGTTTTCCCTACTTCCGGTCAAAGCCGCCATTTTGTGAAATGGGCATATAGGCGACGCTGGAGCATGCCGCCATTGTCTCTGTTCAACAAAACAATTGTGTTTATATATAGATCTATTCGATTTTTTTTTCGATTTCAATCACCGAATACAAGGTACAACACGATGCCATCTGGCCCTTCTCTCTGGTTTATGTTTGTAAGGAAAATAGAGGGCGAAATTCCATTTCAGTCAAACATTCCTTCGTGCCACGCTGCTTTTTTTCTTTGAACGAAAAAAAAACCCGTGTGCTCCGCCTATACAATTCGTTTTCCTGTTTATGATTATTTTATGCTTAAAACAAGCAAATAAATCTGCCTAAAGGGTAAGAAAAAAAGTCGTGAACTTTTCCCATAAATACTATTTCAAGAAAAACTGTCCTACCCCACTGGCCGATTTTTTGCTTGTTTAAATTCACTTCGATTGCATATATAAAAATATTGTCTACAAACTAGATCACCGGGCAGATGTTTATCTTTTTAGTATCCACCGAAGACACATGCGAACCTGCATATGGGCCAAACTTTTCCACAATACACATTCGTTGTGTGCACGCGCCATTGTCTTTGTTCAACGCGACAGCGTGCTCCGCCTAAATAATTTGACCCATTTTAACATGGGTTTGTTTCTCGTTGTTGTTTTTTCTTTGAAAACAATCTATATAGCGCTCTCCACAATCGTTTTGGTGTTAGCTTTACGTGGAATAGAAACACACAAAAGTACTGAGCGAACGAGAAACATATTATAGAACGCGCAACATCATATAGATCACGGATTGGAAACCAAACTGGCAACCACGCACAAAAGAAGCAAACTCTGGTTTTAAACTCACCTTATTTGTGCCCGGAAAGCGCCCGAGTCGATGAACGGAGTGGACGGAGCAAGCCTCGCTTCCATTTCCGAAGGTCAAAAATCCATTTAAACTTGTAGTCCCCGGTGTCCACTTGTTCTTGTCCAAAAAGCCGAGAAGCGATACCGCAATGGGAGCCGGAGAAGGCGCTGGCTGTCGGGATGGAGGTTAACGGGTCAGAGGTCTGGCACTGAAGGTCTGGGTCCATTCCTCACCGTGTGCATTTCACTCTATACGTGTAAAAAACATACAAATACATAAAATACATACAGAAACAGTTATCACTTACACAAAAAGAACATGAAGGTAAAGCTTCAGTTAATTTGCCTGCTGATTGCTTTTTGCATGCACATAAAAAACTGAACAAAACTGATATACTAAACAAAATAGGCCCTAAAATTGAGGAACACCAGTTGTATAGCTATTTTTTAAATATGAAATAAGACAATAAATTACAAATAACATTTGAATGCCTGCAGCTTGTTCATGTCCACTCCACAAAAAAAAACAGTGTGACCCTTCTATTTGGTTTCAAGTTTGAAAGTTTCGAACCTATGCAACACTCTTAAGACAAATGCTCCTAAAAAGTACCAAATAAGGGTTCCTCAGCATGTAACCACAGCAGAACCCGTTTTTTGGTACTATATGGAAACTTTTTATAAGGTTCTATAAAGAATCTTGCCTTGAAAAGTGCTCGCCTCAATGGTGCTATAAAAAAACATTAATTTATCAGCTGTCAGGAGTGACATTTTTGTTACTTATCCACTTTTTAATGTATAACACTTGATAAAGATTATTTATTGTCAATTCTTCACATGTTTCAAGCATACAAAGCAATCGAAATACAAGGTGCATCAGCATTCAGTTAATATGCCACCTGGAGCTGGAATCAGCTTTCAGAAGAGATCAGATGTGTTTCAACGGTAGACACTTTTAAATCTAGATGAAAAACACGACGGTTTAACTTTGCATTTACTGAATGATTTAAAACAGTACGAATGAAACAGTATAAAAGAATACAACAGTATGAACCTGTAGCTGGAATCAGCTTTCGGATGAGATCAGATGTGTTTCAACAGTAGGCACTTTTAAACCTAGATTAAAAACACATCAGTTTAACTTTGCATTTACTGAATGATTTAAAACAGTACGAATGAAACAGTATAAAAGAATACAACAGTATGAACCTGTAGCTGGAATCAGCTTTCAAATGAGATCAGATGTGTTTCAACAGTGGGCACTTTTAAACCTAGATTAAAGACACATCGATTTAACTTTGCATTTACTGAAGAATATAAAACAGTACGAATAAAACAGTATAAAAGAATACAACAGTATGATCGGTTTAACTTTGCATTTACTGAATGATTTAAAACAGTACGAATAAAACAGTATAAAAGAATACAACAGTATGAACCTGTAGCTGGAATCAGCTTTCAGATGAGATCAGATGTGTTTCAACAGTAGGCACTTTTAAATCTAGATTTAAAGACACATCGGTTTAACTTTGCATTTACTGAAGAATTTGAAACAGTACGAATGAAACAGTATAAAAGAATACAACAGTATAAACCTGTAGCTGGAATCAGCTTTCAGATGAGATCAGATGTGTTTCAACAGTAGGCACTTTTAAATCTAGATTAAAGACACAACGGTTTAACTTTGCATTTACTGAATAAACAGTACGAATAAAACATTATAAAAGAATACAACAGTATGATCGGTTTAACTTTGCATTTACTGAATGATTTAAAACAGAACGAATAAAACAGTATAAAAGAATACAACAGTATGAACCTGTAGCTGGAATCAGCTTTCAAATGAGATCAGATGTGTTTCAACAGAAGACACTTTTGAATCTAGATTAAAAACACATCGGTTTAACTTTGCATTTACTGAATGATTTAAAACAGTACGAATAAAACAGTATAAAAGAATACAACAGTATGATCGGTTTAACTTTGCATTTACTGAATGATTTAAAACAGTACGAATAAAACAGTATAAAAGAATACAACAGTATGATCGGTTTAACTTTGCATTTACTGAATGATTTAAAACAGTACGAATAAAACAGTATAAAAGAATACAACAGTATGAACCTGTATAGCTGGAATCAGCTTCAGATGAGATCAGATGTGTTTCAACAGTAGGCACTTTCAAATCTAGATTAAAAACACCATCGGTTTAACTTTGCATTTACTGAATGATTTAAAATAAAACAGTATAAAAGAATAAAACAGTATGAACCTTGCCTGTTATAAAGGGAATGAAGCTTACGGTATGGTGCTTACCTGCAGAAATAAAGTACAAAAAGAACACACAGAACTTCAATTTTCAACCTGTTTGTGATTACCACACAATCCCGTCACCTGGCTGTGGTCTTCATTTGGTGAACGGTTCTTCACTCATAATTGACCTATACAAGAAATAGAGAAGAATATTAAGCAATTCTGCTCTTACATTTAGATGTGCCCCAAGAACACAGACACACCGGCTCCAAAATGTTGAAACAGTACATTTCTGTTATTTTAATGTGGCAAATGTGTCAGCTTTAAAAGAATCATACCTTACCTTTTAAACAGGATGCGCACTGCATTAAATACCTTTACTCCCAGCATAAGCAAGCAATTTTCAAAATGCTTTAAAAGTAAATGGTGATTATTTTACTTGTTTGCCTGTTTTTGACTACCATAGAATCCTGTCGCCTGGATTCCAACCTATCATTTTCAGGCTTGTAAAGCAAATAATGAAATACATTATCATTGACTTCCATAGTAGGAAAAAAATATTTTGGAAGTATCGTGATAAATGATGAAGAAAATATTTTGAAAAATGATGGTTAGCACACAGTCGATGGTACCTATTAAATTTCATCATATTTTTTTATTCCTACTATGGAAGTCAATGGTCACTATCTGCTGTGGGTTTACCATCATTCCTCAAAATATCTTCTTTTGTGTTAATCAGAAAAAACGAACGCATACAGGTTTAAAACAACACGAGGATGAGTAAATGATGACAGAATTATCATTATTATAAATTGAAATATTTTCTTACTGCAAGTCATTTAGGTAATCAAGAAAATACTTTACCCGTTGTCTTTGCAAGTTAAACAAATACAGCTTTGCTTCCAGGTCTGTCGACGTTGCTGTGGTTTTTCGACAGCTGTAGTATGAAGGGTAGCGAATGAATGAATACATTGCACAAAAAATCCTTTTTAACTATGCAAATATCTAAAAAGTCTTAAAATAAGATGCATTATTTTGATGAGCAAAAGGACATAAGAAAATAAGCCTAGCCTTTCGGGAGAAAAAACATAAAATTTAAGTGAATTTGGGCTTAAAACAAGCAAATAAATCTGCCAAAGGGGTTAGAAACAAATCTAGATTTAAACACCTAATTCAAGAAAAATTGTCTTAGCCCATTGGCAGATTTGTTGGCTTGTTTTAATGTACATTCATGTACAATATTTCGTTTTGTCTTGTATTTCTAAGCATTTTGTACTGCCCAACGTTGTCTAGGTTGTTTAACGGTTGTCATTTTCTTTTAAAAGCTTTATAATTTATTAGTTTGGATGATTGCCATTCCTGAGAACCGCTTACATTGTAAGTAAAAGAATCATCTAAGCATTATTTTGTTGAATGTCTCTTAGACATGTAGCTGTTTGATTGTGGTTCTATTTAATGGCCAGTCTATACTTGGGGAACGGTCAAACGTCTATTAGATTTTCACTGACAGCCCAAATTAAGCCTTGTTTTAGCCTAGACACATATTCGCGGTCTATTAGAAGTTATGTAGTCGTTTAATAGCCGCTTTTTGATGACCAATGCGTTCTTGTGCCGTGGTTAGGCGTCTCTTGGATTTTCCGTAAAAAGACAAACGAATCTATTTTTAACACAAAGGCCAGGGGAGAGCGCGAACGCAGTCCCCCACTATCAGAAATTTTGCAGTCGAGATTCCCACATTTGGGGAATTCGCAAAGGGTCAGCACAACCGGAGTGCAATGGCTGAGCCTCGCCCTGGGTGAACCACCTTCATGATCATGGTATCTCCCCTGCCAGGTAAGTATGAGCAACAGCCTTTGAGGCCAGACGGCCGCATCTTCCTGTGACCGATCGCATCGACGGCGCCCCCGAAGGCCGTCCGACTACCATTTCATTACTGTGTGTGACCAGGTGGAAAGGCGCACGAAGCCAGGTCTGAAACCAAATATTCTTCGAGATCTACCCATTTTCCGTTCCCAGCCCGGTTAAACCGTGCAGAGAGAAAAACGTGAAACAATTTAAATCAAATGGATTTAAATAGCGCATTTCAATATATCGTTTCGTTATTACAAAGTAACTTTACGTGGAATAGAAACAAAGAAATGTACAGAGCAATCGAGAAACAACGAAAGCATAGCAATTTTAGAACGTGGATAAATAAAAACACAAGGGCTCAATGACTTACCCGTTGTCGTTGTGAGTTAAACAAATACAGCTATGCTTCCAGATCTGCCGACGTTGCTGTGGTTCTTCGACAGCTGTAGTACAGTGAAAAAAAAGTTTTCAGGTGTTTTGAACATCCCAATCTGTCTCGTTCGCTTTTTCAGCTGTGTCGATGATGTTTAAGTCGTCATCGTGTCACCTCCAAAATACGAATGCATACAGGTTGAAAACAACACGAGGATGAATAAATGATGACAGAGTTATCATTATAAATTAAAATATTTTCTTACTGCAAGTCATTTAGGTAATCAAGAAAATACTTTACCCGTTGTCTTAAACAAATACAGCTATGCTTCCAGGCGTGTCGACGTTGCTGTGGTTTTTCGACCGCTGTAGTATGAAGGGTAGTGGAAAAAAAGTTTTCAGGTGTTTTTAACATCCCAAACTGTCTCGTACGATTTTCTTGCGCCTTCAGCTGTGTCGAGGCTGTTTAATTCGTCCTGGTATCACCTCCGCAAACTGTAAGGAAAATAATTAAATACATTACAAAAACATTTCGTTATCAGCGTGTTCATTTCCATGCAAGCTTTTCGTTAAACCAATAATGCCAACGAATACACAGCACTTTTAAAACACACGAATTAAAAAACACTCTGTCATTCACGCACAAAAGAAACAAATTCTGTTTTTTACCTAACTTATTTGTCCCCGAGAAGGGGAGCGCACCGTTCATGGAAACACTGCAATACCACGTCGATGCATGGAGTGGAAGGAGCAAGCTCCGCTTCCATTTCCGAAGGTCAAAAATCCATTTAACGTATAGTCCCCGGGTAGGAGACGTATCAGACATTAAACTGATAAGAACAGATACTACACTTGATCTTAGCCAAAAGGCCGAGAAGCGATACCGCAATAGACGCAGCCAAAGGGGAGCCGGCGAAGGCGCTGGCTTTCGGGGTGGAGGCTAGCGGGCATTTAACTCTAATATGAAGTAGTATGTAATATGAAGGGTAGAGTGAAAAAAAAGTGTTAAAGTGTTTTAAACATCCACATCTGTTCGTTTACTTTGTATTTTTTTCCTGTTTTCGAGTAAAAAAGAATTCTTAAATCGAGATGCATTTTCTTAAGCAAAGTGGCTTAGATTTTAAGTCTTGTTTACTGAAATAAATTCTAAAATGTAATAGGTTAAGGCCTAAATCAAGTAAAAATATATGCCAGTGGTTTAAGGGAAATAAACCTAAATTGAGTTTATTATTGCATTAAGTTGGAACAGAAATTAAGTTTATTTTTCTTACCCCACCGGCAGATATTTTTACTTGTTTTAAATATAAACCTGTTGCTTTTTAGAATTTATTTCAATTATTACAACACATAATATCTTAAGCCACTTTGCTTAACAAGTAAATGCATCTCGATTTAAGAATGGTCAGATATTTACTAGAAAACAAGACAAAAACTTCCAAACATGAATTTACAGACGGCTGGAAATTTTAAACAAAATAACTAGACATACCTATTCGGGTCTGCTCCCGTTTGCTGTGATGAAGGGGGTCTTAGTCCAAAGCACATTTTGAGGAATACTTACACATTTTACTTCTTATTTCTTTAGAATTAATTATTATTTATTTTCAATTACAAAGTATGCGATCTGATTTTCTGATCGCGGTGTGTTTTATTCCTCGTTTGCTTGCATGGATTTGCTTTATTTATTTTGCTTGTTGCATTTAAATGCACATTTGATTTGTTGCCGCATTATCCTGTGTTAATGTATTTCAACGTGCTTATAAACAAAAAGTGCGTTATTATAACCAATTATATAGCTGTGAAATATATAAAAGTATTCCCAAAAACCCAGGTAAAAAAGTAAAATAAAAAATAAACCATTTTGATTTAGCAAAAGTTTACAAATAAATGCACTCCCTGTACACAACAAGCACGTCTGGTTACCATTCATGTTTTGCATGATTTAAGTCTCGTCGCATACATGTTTGCGTAAGGATTTGATATTTATTTTTTGTGGAAGTTTATTAAACTAAAAGGCTTTGTATTTTTGCTCCGTGAGCCGCTTGGACGCTGTTTAAATAGTCATCGGGAGTTAACTGTATTTTGCTGTCCTGCAGTTTTTTTCTTTCTTTACGTGTGTATATAAGTGTATGTACCATTTATATAACTATTTCCACATGTAATATCTGAGCGGTGGTTTTTGAGACTTAAACAGAAGGCGAGAGTATGTTTGTGTGTTTTGGTTTATTTTTGGTTCGTCACTGCTTTTAAGAACTATGCACTGATTTGCTGTGTGGTTTGTCCCTTCTGTTAAAAAGTGGATTTAATCTAGTCTCTCCAATTGTGGGTAAATAACCGGTGGGCCGTAAATTTTATCTTTTAAATATTTTTAAGCACTTTCTGTAAAAAATAAATTTGTACTATTTTTGGAGAGTCACGTCTCTGTCTTTAATCCCATCCGAACCAGCAGGGTCCTTTTCATATTTTTGTAACTTTTTTGTTTGTTTATTTTTTCTCTTGGGTTCAATCTATTTTCCTGTGTGAATAAATAACCCAGGTGACCTAGTCGGTTCCTTTTCATACCTTTAACCAAAGGTTACACATGCAAGCAAACGAGGAATAACACATACGATTAGATCATCACGTCACATACTTTGGAATTAATAAGAAACAATTATTCAGTCTAAAGAAATGAGAAGTAAAACGTGTATGTACTTCTTCAAATGGGCACACTTTGGACAACGACCCCCGTCATTACAGTAAAATGTTTCCCTACTTCCGGTCAAAGCCGCCATTTTGTGAAATGGGCATATAGGCGACGCTGGAGCATGCCGCCATTGTCTCTGTTCAACAAAACAATTGTGTTTATATATAGATCTATTCGATTTTTTTTCGATTTCAATCACCGAATACAAGGTACAACACGATGCCATCTGGCCCTTCTCTCTGGTTTATGTTTGTAAGGAAAATAGAGGGCGAAATTCCATTTCAGTCAAACATTCCTTCGTGCCACGCTGCTTTTTTTCTTTGAACGAAAAAAAAACCCGTGTGCTCCGCCTAAGTGCGTTATTATAATTCATTATATAGCTGCGAAATATATAAAAGTATTCCCAGCAAACACAAAACGTTTTTATAACGTTTTTGTATTTGCTGGGTTGGCATCACTTTCTTTAGCTCACACAAAATTCTACCAAAAAACAGCATATCATTTTCTACTAAATAACTGCATACACTGTGGATTAAAAATGTCCGGAATGCGAACCTGGTAAAACCCAGGTAAAAAAAGCAAATAAAAATAAACCATTTTGATTTAGCAAAAGTTTACAAATAAATGCACTCCCTGTACACAACAAGCACGTCTCGTTACCATTCATATTTTGCGTGATTTAAGTTTCGTCGCATACATTTTGGAATAAAATAAGGCTTTTAATGTATGCAGACTTCATTCTCCATTAAGGGCTTATCAATCATAATGAACGCTGTTAACTATTCTCATTGAATGGTCTAAATCCAATGCTGGTAAAGAAATCAAATGTCCATTTAAACGCAACAAGCAAACAGCTATGCTTCCAGGGGCCTATACCATGAAGCTGGTTTAGTTGGTTAGCCAGCTTTGTTTAGGATTAGTTTGTGCAAATCCTGGGTTTTGGGTACCATGAAAATAGCTTTTACCAACAAGGCCTGCACATTGGCTTGGTTTTGTCAACCTGAAACTAATCCTGTAACCCTGAGTTTGTTTAACCATTTTCATGGTACGGGCCCCAGGTCTGTCGACGTTGCTGTGGTTTTTCGACAGCTGTAATATGAAGGGTAGAGTGAAAAAAGTGTTTAAGTGTTTTAAACATCCAAATCTGTTCGTTTACTTGCTACTTTTTTCCTGTTTTCGAGTAAAAAAATAATTCTTAAATCGAGATGCATTTTCTTGTTAAGCAAAGTGGCTTAGATTTTAAGTCTTGTTTACTGAAATCAATTCTAAAATGTAATAGGTTAAGGCCTAAATCAAGTAAAAATATATGCCAGTGGGTTAAGGGAAATAAACCTAAATTGAGTTTATTATTGAATTAAGTTGAAACTGAAATTAAGTTTATTTTTCTTACCCCGCCGGCAGATATTTTTACTTGTTTTAAATATAAACCTGTTGATTTTTGTAATTTATTTCAATTATTACAATACATAACATCTTAAGCCACTTTGCGTAACAAGTAAATGCATCTCGATTTAAGAATTGTCAGATATTTACTAGAAAACAAGACAATAACAGCAAGACAGACCTTAATTTACTTTTTTCTTCCAAACATGAATTTACAGACGGCTGGACATTTTAAATAAAACAACTAGACATACCTATTCGGGTCTGCTCCCGTTTGCTGTGATGAACGGGGTCTTGGTCCAAAGCACATTTTGAGGAATACTTACACATTTTACTTCTTATTTCTTTAGAATTAATTATTATTTATTTTCAATTACAAAGTATGCGATCTGATTTTCTAATCGCGGTGTGTTTTATTCCTCGTTTGCTTGCATGGATTTGCTTTATTTATTTTGCTTGTTGCATTTAAATGCACATTTGATTTGTTGCCGCATTATCCTGTGTTAATGTATTTCAACGTGCTCATAAACAAAAAGTGCGTTATTATAACCAATTATATAGCTGTGAAATATATAAAAGTATTCCCAAAAACCCAGGTAAAAAAGTAAAATAAAAAATAAACCATTTTGATTTAGCAAAAGTTTACAAATAAATGCACTCCCTGTACACAACAAGCACGTCTGGTTACCATTCATGTTTTGCATGATTTAAGTCTCGTCGCATACATGTTTGCGTAAGGATTTGATATTTATTTTTTGTGGAAGTTTATTAAACTAAAAGGCTTTGTATTTTTGCTCCGTGAGCCGCTTGGACGCTGTTTAAATAGTCATCGGGAGTTAACTGTATTTTGCTGTCCTGCAGTTTTTTTCTTTCTTTACGTGTGTATATAAGTGTATGTACCATTTATATAACTATTTCCACATGTAATATCTGAGCGGTGGTTTTTGAGACTTAAACAGAAGGCGAGAGTATGTTTGTGTGTTTTGGTTTATTTTTGGTTCGTCACTGCTTTTAAGAACTATGCACTGATTTGCTGTGTGGTTTGTCCCTTCTGTTAAAAAGTGGATTTAATCTAGTCTCTCCAATTGTGGGTAAATAACCGGTGGGCCGTAAATTTTATCTTTTAAATATTTTTAAGCACTTTCTGTAAAAAATAAATTTGTACTATTTTTGGAGAGTCACGTCTCTGTCTTTAATCCCATCCGAACCAGCAGGGTCCTTTTCATATTTTTGTAACTTTTTTGTTTGTTTATTTTTTCTCTTGGGTTCAATCTATTTTCCTGTGTGAATAAATAACCCAGGTGACCTAGTCGGTTCCTTTTCATACCTTTAACCAAAGGTTACACATGCAAGCAAACGAGGAATAACACATACGATTAGATCATCACGTCACATACTTTGGAATTAATAAGAAACAATTATTCAGTCTAAAGAAATGAGAAGTAAAACGTGTATGTACTTCTTCAAATGGGCACACTTTGGACAACGACCCCCGTCATTACAGTAAAATGTTTTCCCTACTTCCGGTCAAAGCCGCCATTTTGTGAAATGGGCATATAGGCGACGCTGGAGCATGCCGCCATTGTCTCTGTTCAACAAAACAATTGTGTTTATATATAGATCTATTCGATTTTTTTTTCGATTTCAATCACCGAATACAAGGTACAACACGATGCCATCTGGCCCTTCTCTCTGGTTTATGTTTGTAAGGAAAATAGAGGGCGAAATTCCATTTCAGTCAAACATTCCTTCGTGCCACGCTGCTTTTTTTCTTTGAACGAAAAAAAAAACCCGTGTGCTCCGCCTATACAATTCGTTTTCCTGTTTATGATTATTTTATGCTTAAAACAAGCAAATAAATCTGCCTAAAGGGTAAGAAAAAAAGTCGTGAACTTTTCCCATAAATACTATTTCAAGAAAAACTGTCCTACCCCACTGGCCGATTTTTTGCTTGTTTAAATTCACTTCGATTGCATATATAAAAATATTGTCTACAAACTAGATCACCGGGCAGATGTTTATCTTTTTAGTATCCACCGAAGACACATGGGAACCTGCATATGGGCCAAACTTTTCCACAATACACATTCGTTGTGTGCACGCGCCATTGTCTTTGTTCAACGCGACAGCGTGCTCCGCCTAAATAATTTGACCCATTTTAACATGGGTTTGTTTCTCGTTGTTGTTTTTTCTTTGAAAACAATCTATATAGCGCTCTCCACAATCGTTTTGGTGTTAGCTTTACGTGGAATAGAAACACACAAAAGTACTGAGCGAACGAGAAACATATTATAGAACGCGCAACATCATATAGATCACGGATTGGAAACCAAACTGGCAACCACGCACAAAAGAAGCAAACTCTGGTTTTAAACTCACCTTATTTGTGCCCGGAAAGCGCCCGAGTCGATGAACGGAGTGGACGGAGCAAGCCTCGCTTCCATTTCCGAAGGTCAAAAATCCATTTAAACTTGTAGTCCCCGGTGTCCACTTGTTCTTGTCCAAAAAGCCGAGAAGCGATACCGCAATGGGAGCCGGAGAAGGCGCTGGCTGTCGGGATGGAGGTTAACGGGTCAGAGGTCTGGCACTGAAGGTCTGGGTCCATTCCTCACCGTGTGCATTTCACTCTATACGTGTAAAAAACATACAAATACATAAAATACATACAGAAACAGTTATCACTTACACAAAAAGAACATGAAGGTAAAGCTTCAGTTAATTTGCTTGCTGATTGCTTTTTGCATGCACATAAAAAACTGAACAAAACTGATATACTAAACAAAATAGGCCCTAAAATTGAGGAACACCAGTTGTATAGCTATTTTTTAAATATGAAATAAGACAATAAATTACAAATAACATTTGAATGCCTGCAGCTTGTTCATGTCCACTCCACAAAAAAAAAACAGTGTGACCCTTCTATTTGGTTTCAAGTTTGAAAGTTTCGAACCTATGCAACACTCTTAAGACAAATGCTCCTAAAAAGTACCAAATAAGGGTTCCTCAGCATGTAACCACAGCAGAACCCGTTTTTTGGTACTATATGGAAACTTTTTATAAGGTTCTATAAAGAATCTTGCCTTGAAAAGTGCTCGCCTCAATGGTGCTATAAAAAAACATTAATTTATCAGCTGTCAGGAGTGACATTTTTGTTACTTATCCACTTTTTAATGTATAACACTTGATAAAGATTATTTATTGTCAATTCTTCACATGTTTCAAGCATACAAAGCAATCGAAATACAAGGTGCATCAGCATTCAGTTAATATGCCACCTGGAGCTGGAATCAGCTTTCAGAAGAGATCAGATGTGTTTCAACGGTAGACACTTTTAAATCTAGATGAAAAACACGACGGTTTAACTTTGCATTTACTGAATGATTTAAAACAGTACGAATGAAACAGTATAAAAGAATACAACAGTATGAACCTGTAGCTGGAATCAGCTTTCGGATGAGATCAGATGTGTTTCAACAGTAGGCACTTTTAAACCTAGATTAAAAACACATCAGTTTAACTTTGCATTTACTGAATGATTTAAAACAGTACGAATGAAACAGTATAAAAGAATACAACAGTATGAACCTGTAGCTGGAATCAGCTTTCAAATGAGATCAGATGTGTTTCAACAGTGGGCACTTTTAAACCTAGATTAAAGACACATCGATTTAACTTTGCATTTACTGAAGAATATAAAACAGTACGAATAAAACAGTATAAAAGAATACAACAGTATAAACCTGTAGCTGGAATCAGCTTTCAGATGAGATCAGATGTGTTTCAACAGTAGGCACTTTTAAATCTAGATTAAAGACACAACGGTTTAACTTTGCATTTACTGAATAAACAGTACGAATAAAACATTATAAAAGAATACAACAGTATGATCGGTTTAACTTTGCATTTACTGAATGATTTAAAACAGTACGAATAAAACAGTATAAAAGAATACAACAGTATGAACCTGTAGCTGGAATCAGCTTTCAGATGAGATCAGATGTGTTTCAACAGTAGGCACTTTTAAATCTAGATTTAAAGACACATCGGTTTAACTTTGCATTTACTGAAGAATTTGAAACAGTACGAATGAAACAGTATAAAAGAATACAACAGTATAAACCTGTAGCTGGAATCAGCTTTCAGATGAGATCAGATGTGTTTCAACAGTAGGCACTTTTAAATCTAGATTAAAGACACAACGGTTTAACTTTGCATTTACTGAATAAACAGTACGAATAAAACATTATAAAAGAATACAACAGTATGATCGGTTTAACTTTGCATTTACTGAATGATTTAAAACAGAACGAATAAAACAGTATAAAAGAATACAACAGTATGAACCTGTAGCTGGAATCAGCTTTCAAATGAGATCAGATGTGTTTCAACAGAAGACACTTTAAAATCTAGATTAAAAACACATCGGTTTAACTTTGCATTTACTGAATGATTTAAAACAGTACGAATAAAACAGTATAAAAGAATACAACAGTATGATCGGTTTAACTTTGCATTTACTGAATGATTTAAAACAGTACGAATAAAACAGTTTAAAAGAATACAACAGTATGATCGGTTTAACTTTAGATTTACTGAATGATTTAAAACAGTACGAATAAAACAGTATAAAAGAATACAACAGTATGAACCTGTATAGCTGGAATCAGCTTCAGATGAGATCAGATGTGTTTCAACAGTAGGCACTTTCAAATCTAGATTAAAAACACCATCGGTTTAACTTTGCATTTACTGAATGATTTAAAATAAAACAGTATAAAAGAATAAAACAGTATGAACCTTACCTGTTATAAAGGGAATGAAGCTTACGGTATGGTGCTTACCTGCAGAAATAAAGTACAAAAAGAACACACAGAACTTCAATTTTCAACCTGTTTGTGATTACCACACAATCCCGTCACCTGGCTGTGGTCTTCATTTGGTGAACGGTTCTTCACTCATAATTGACCTATACAAGAAATAGAGAAGAATATTAAGCAATTCTGCTCTTACATTTAGATGTGCCCCAAGAACACAGACACACCGGCTCCAAAATGTTGAAACAGTACATTTCTGTTATTTTAATGTGGCAAATGTGTCAGCTTTAAAAGAATCATACCTTACCTTTTAAACAGGATGCGCACTGCATTAAATACCTTTACTCCCAGCATAAGCAAGCAAATTTCAAAATGCTTTAAAAGTAAATGGTAATTATTTTACTTGTTTGCCTGTTTTTGACTACCATAGAATCCTGTCGCCTGGATTCCAACCTATCATTTTCAGGCTTGTAAAGCAAATAATGAAATACATTATCATTGACTTCCATAGTAGGAAAAAAAATATTTTGGAATTATCGTGATAAATGATGAAGAAAATATTTTGAAAAATTATGGTTAGCACACAGTCGATGGTACCTATTAAATTTCATCATATTTTTTTATTCCTACTATGGAAGTCAATGGTCACTATCTGCTGTGGGTTTACCATCATTCCTCAAAATATCTTCTTTTGTGTTAATCAGAAAAAACAAACGCATACAGGTTTAAAACAACACGAGGATGAGTAAATGATGACAGAATTATCATTATTATAAATTGAAATATTTTCTTACTGCAAGTCATTTAGGTAATCAAGAAAATACTTTACCCGTTGTCTTTGCAAGTTAAACAAATACAGCTTTGCTTCCAGGTCTGTCGACGTTGCTGTGGTTTTTCGACAGCTGTAGTATGAAGGGTAGCGAATGAATGAATACATTGCACAAAAAATCCTTTTTAACTATGCAAATATCTAAAAAGTCTTAAAATAAGATGCATTATTTTGATGAGCAAAAGGACATAAGAAAATAAGCCTAGCCTTTCGGGAGAAAAAACATAAAATTTAAGTGAATTTGGGCTTAAAACAAGCAAATAAATCTGCCAAAGGGGTTAGAAACAAATCTAGATTTAAACACCTAATTCAAGAAAAATTGTCTTAGCCCATTGGCAGATTTGTTGGCTTGTTTTAATGTACATTCATGTACAATATTTCGTTTTGTCTTGTATTTCTAAGCATTTTGTACTGCCCAACGTTGTCTAGGTTGTTTAACGGTTGTCATTTTCTTTTAAAAGCTTTATAATTTATTAGTTTGGATGATTGCCATTCCTGAGAACCGCTTACATTGTAAGTAAAAGAATCATCTAAGCATTATTTTGTTGAATGTCTCTTAGACATGTAGCTGTTTGATTGTGGTTCTATTTAATGGCCAGTCTATACTTGGGGAACGGTCAAACGTCTATTAGATTTTCACTGACAGCCCAAATTAAGCCTTGTTTTAGCCTAGACACATATTCGCGGTCTATTAGAAGTTATGTAGTCGTTTAATAGCCGCTTTTTGATGACCAATGCGTTCTTGTGCCGTGGTTAGGCGTCTCTTGGATTTTCCGTAAAAAGACAAACGAATCTATTTTTAACACAAAGGCCAGGGGAGAGCGCGAACGCAGTCCCCCACTATCAGAAATTTTGCAGTCGAGATTCCCACATTTGGGGAATTCGCAAAGGGTCAGCACAACCGGAGTGCAATGGCTGAGCCTCGCCCTGGGTGAACCACCTTCATGATCATGGTATCTCCCCTGCCAGGTAAGTATGAGCAACAGCCTTTTGGCGCTTTTCCATTGCATAGTACCCCACGGTTTGGTTTAGTTTGGGTCGGGTCAGCTTACTTTTGGGAGCTTTTCCATTGGGATCACTTCGTAGTACCCGATACTTTTTTTCGTACCACCTCGGTTGGGGTTCCAAGCGACCCGAGCTGATACCAAACGTGACGCGTAAACACTGTAGTTCACTGATTGGTCTGAGAGAATCGTCATCGGCGCCGTCATCCTATTATGTAAAATATTAGCTTTAGCTTAAGCTTGCTGCTAACTTGCGCTGTCTCGAGCAAACATGTTGTCATCTGTGCTCTGTTTTAAGTTTCCAAACACCCTTTTAGCGATTAAAAACGTCCACAGGTTGTGAATCAGGAACACATAAAAGTTTTTTCCAGACTTGCAGTTTGTGGCGGCACATTCGCGACGTGCACGTCAGTATTATTTATGCTTTAATGCAACTTCATTGAGGCTCAGCGGAGCGCCGTCGACAGACGCCACGGGTGTTTGAACAGAAACTGTTATGTGAGAGAGAGGTAGTTATAAACGCGATGTGCAAAGTAAACTTCTATTTGTGGTGGCCAATTTTAATTTTGTGGCGGCACATTCGCGACGTGCACGTCAGTATTATTTATGCTTTAATGCAACTTCATTGAGGCTCAGCGGAGCGCCGTCGACAGACGCCACGGGTGTTTGAACAGAAACTGTTATGTGAGAGAGAGGTAGTTATAAACGCGATGTGCAAAGTAAACTTCTATTTGTGGTGGCCAATTTTAATTTTGTGGCGGCACATTCGCGACGTGCACGTCAGTATTATTTATGCTTTAATGCAACTTCATTGAGGCTCAGCGGAGCGCCGTCGACAGACGCCACGGGTGTTTGAACAGAAACTGTTATGTGAGAGAGAGGTAGTTATAAACGCGATGTGCAAAGTAAACATCTATTTGTGGTGGCCAATTTTAATTTTGTGGCGGACTGATAAATAAATAAATGTATGGGAATGTACAAGGACGCTCTCTCTTGTATGATGTCACAGCCGTATGCAGCGCAAATATAACGACACGCCTATAATTCCTCCCACTGCGAAGTGATACTAAACTCGATGGAAAAGCTAACCACGCCAAAGTGAGGTGAGCTGACCCGACCCAAACTAAACTAAACCGTGGGGTACTATGCAATGGAAAAGCGCCATTTGAGGCCAGACGGCCGCATCTTCCTGTGACCGATCGCATCGACGGCGCCCCCGAAGGCCGTCCGACTACCATTTCATTACTGTGTGTGACCAGGTGGAAAGGCGCACGAAGCCAGGTCTGAAACCAAATATTCTTCGAGATCTACCCATTTTCCGTTTCCAGCCCGGTTAAACCGTGCAGAGAGAAAAACGTGAAACAATTTAAATCAAATGGATTTAAATAGCGCATTTCAATATATCGTTTCGTTATTACAAAGTAACTTTACGTGGAATAGAAACAAAGAAATGTACAGAGCAATCGAGAAACAACGAAAGCATAGCAATTTTAGAACGTGGATAAATAAAAACACAAGGGCTCAATGACTTACCCGTTGTCGTTGTGAGTTAAACAAATACAGCTATGCTTCCAGATCTGCCGACGTTGCTGTGGTTCTTCGACAGCTGTAGTACAGTGAAAAAAAAAGTTTTCAGGTGTTTTGAACATCCCAATCTGTCTCGTTCGCTTTTTCAGCTGTGTCGATGATGTTTAAGTCGTCATCGTGTCACCTCCAAAATACGAATGCATACAGGTTGAAAACAACACGAGGATGAATAAATGATGACAGAGTTATCATTATAAATTAAAATATTTTCTTACTGCAAGTCATTTAGGTAATCAAGAAAATACTTTACCCGTTGTCTTAAACAAATACAGCTATGCTTCCAGGCGTGTCGACGTTGCTGTGGTTTTTCGACCGCTGTAGTATGAAGGGTAGTGGAAAAAAAGTTTTCAGGTGTTTTTAACATCCCAAACTGTCTCGTACGATTTTCTTGCGCCTTCAGCTGTGTCGAGGCTGTTTAATTCGTCCTGGTATCACCTCCGCAAACTGTAAGGAAAATAATTAAATACATTACAAAAACATTTCGTTATCAGCGTGTTCATTTCCATGCAAGCTTTTCGTTAAACCAATAATGCCAACGAATACACAGCACTTTTAAAACACACGAATTAAAAAACACTCTGTCATTCACGCACAAAAGAAACAAATTCTGTTTTTTACCTAACTTATTTGTCCCCGAGAAGGGGAGCGCACCGTTCATGGAAACACTGCAATACCACGTCGATGCATGGAGTGGAAGGAGCAAGCTCCGCTTCCATTTCCGAAGGTCAAAAATCCATTTAACGTATAGTCCCCGGGTAGGAGACGTATCAGACATTAAACTGATAAGAACAGATTTTTCTTTCGAAAATTTTTTTATTGTCATCACATCTTTTTTCCAAAAACAAACATGGCTTTAAAGAAACACTCACATTCACAGTCACAGTCATTAATTTCAATAAAATATCTTTAAAACGTCAGACAATACATAACATTTAAGACTTTTTTAAAGAGATAGGACTATTAAAATCTTTTCTGGGTGTTAAAAGGGTAAAAAGCCAATGAGTTTAAGAATAAAACAATGCATGAAGTTTTAAACAATTATAAAACAACAACCTAAATCAATTTAAAAAGTCCTTTATTGTCCAGGGCCGGGGTGAGCCCTTACCAACGTGGCCATCCCCCCACTCTACAGAACAAACTTTTTTATTTTTATTTTTTCCCTGGTGCCCAGCGGAGATCCCCACCCTCCGGCCCGCTGTTCCCGTAGCCGGTGGTGGTCTGGGTGCATCTACGGGCAGCCCGGCACGGTGGCAAGCGGGGACCTCCCTGTGTGACCCCGGCCCCTTCGTCCGAATGATTATGTCCGGTGCCCCTGCAACACCGTTCTGACCATCCGCTCGCGTGCGTGGAGGGGCACCGTAACACGTTTCCCCACCAGCAGGTTCCTGGTGGTCCAGATGGTGTCCTTAATGGCATTTAGGGTGAGCCAGAGCGAGGTGAACTCTTGTGCTGACAACACCCTCAGGCCCAGACCCACCCCCAGGACTGCGAGCTTGTAGTCCATCTGGACCCCACCTGCTGGCAGGCACGGGAAAAACAGGGGACCGGTTCTGGCCCACAGGTCCCTCGCATTACCGCACTCCCAGAGCAGATGTCGAACAGTCTCTGGTAGATTACACCCAGTCTGTGGACAGACTGGGTTCTTGGCCATACCCCGGGAGTGCATTACCGCCCTGACTGGGAGGATCTCATGGGCCACCAACCACGCCAAATCTTTGTGTCTGTTCTGAAGAGCGGGGTGGGCAGCGTTCCTCCATACTTGTTTGGCCTCCTCTAAAGTGAGGCCTGGAACTGGGCTCACTGACTCCTGGTCCTGTACAAGAGAGACAAGAGATTTGTGATTTGTTAAAATATTTACATCTTGAGTCTCTAAAATATATTTCTTTAAAAATGTCTTGATAAAACTGTACTGTTGGGGCAAATTAAAAGATACTGGAGTTTTTAAATCAACTGGTAAAACTTTTAAAAATCTCAGGTAGGACCCCATCCAATATCTGACCATAGCTGTCGTCTTGTTCTCGTTGGATGGGGTCACTGCATAACTAATGTGCAGTGCAGTAAATCGGCTTGTTAAAAACAGTTGTGGGTCTGGGAGGCCTATCCCACCATTTTCTGGTCTTTTCTTTACGACCTCTCTCTTTAGACGTTCCCATTTGGACCCCCACAGGAAATAAAACACGGCCCTCTCCACGTCTGTAAAAAATTGTTTAGGAGGACTAAAAACAGAACATACAATGTTTCTCTTTTAAAGTTCATGCTTTTTAAAACCTTACTGCTCATGGCCCTCACTGTCTCTACAATCAATGTGAGAAGTGTGAGGACTAACATCCGAGCACAGAGTGTTTTATCCCTTTTAAAGTCTTTTAAGTCAGATGTGTTTTTATTGCAAGAGTGTTCTCTGCCCTTTTTAACTAATTACAGAAGGTGGGAGGAACTATGGACCCCAGGACCCTCACTGTGGAGTGGATCAAATTTTAATAAATCAGATGGTGTTGCAATTTTAATAAATAATCCTAACATCTTGGTGAAGGGCAGCACGGTGGTGAGGGACGGACGGGCCATTTTAGCAAATCTGACTTTTTTCGACAGGGATTTTAAGATTCTCAACGTGTATGGTTTTACAGATAAAAATGAAAGGCATGAACTTTTAGAGGTTTTGCAGCCTCACATGCTAGGTAGGGCTCCCCTGGTGGTGGCAGGGGATTTTAATTGTGTTTTAAGCCAAAAGGATAGGAAGAGGGTAGGGGAAGATTTTAAGGTAGATAAAACATCGGTTTTATTGCAGGGTTTAGTGAGAGATTTTAAGTTAGTCGACTGTTTTAAACTAATGCATCAGAGAGAGGAGGGCTTCACCTGGTTCAGTGGTGATGGCACTAAAGCCTCTCGAATCGACTATGTTTTTACAAGAGACTGCCCGCCAACCGATGCTACATTGACCCCCCTGTTCTTTTCTGATCACATGATGCTGTCTTGCACCCTTTCACTGCCCACTGGTGTGACGGTAGGGGGAGGGCTGTGGAAGCTGAACTGTTCCCTTCTCGAGGATGAGGAGGTAGTTAGAGAATATAGGGAGCAGTTTAGCCAATGGCAGACCCTCCAAGACTTTTATGATTCACGTACACAATGGTGGGAGATGGTAAAAGACAGGACAAGGCAATTTTTTAGAAAAATAGGAAAGATGAAAAAAGACAGGGAGAAAAGACGCATGATGGGGCTGCAAAAAAGACTGCAGAGGTATTTTAATCTTTTAAATGAAGGATTGGATTTTAGTCAAGAAATCAAAGAAGTTAAAGAGGAAATGTCAGCTTTAAGTGAAACTCAAAGCAAAGGAGTAATTTTAAGAAGTAGAGAAAGAGATATTGAGGAAGGGGAAAAATGCACCAGATATTTTTTTAAGAAGATTGTTACAAAGGCTAAAGCAATAACATCACTAAAAACAGGTGGGAGGGAAGTGCATACAACAAAAGAAATTTTAAATGGAGTGACGGAATTCTATGAAAGTTTATATTGCAATAAAGAAGTAGAAAACGAGACAATAAAGGAAGTTTTAGAGTTTGTAGAAAAAAAGGTAAGTTGTGAAAATGTGTTTTTATCTCAAGATTTAACCATTTTAGAATTACATACTGCTCTTAAAGGTTTTAAACGAGGGAAGTCCCCAGGAATGGATGGACTCCCCCTGGAGTTTTATGTGACGTTTTGGGATATTTTAGCACATGATTTATTGACGGTTTTTAAGGAATTTGAGACTCTAGACAAACTTCCTGACAGCTTCAGAATAGGGATAGTTTCACTTTTACATAAGAAAGGAGACAAGACTGACCTTAAGACGTGGCGACCAATCACACTTTTAAATTTTGACATTAAACTTTTTAGTAAAATTTTAGCAACACGAATGTCTACTGTTTTAGAGGACGTAATCCACCCGGATCAAGCATGTGCTGTGCCCGGGAGGAAGATCACGGACAGTCTGGTGCTGATTAGAGATGCCATCTGTTTTGCGAGAGACAGAAACATTCGGCTAGCAGTCCTAAATTTAGATTTTGAAAAAGCATTCGACCGGGTCTCGCACAAGTACCTGTTTCAGGTACTGGAAAAAATGGGTTTCCCAGGGAGATTCATAGCTTGGGTGGGATTGCTGTACAACGGCTTAGTCAGCAGAATTCTAGTTAACGGGCATCTTTCCAAAGCTGTAAATATATGCAGCGGCGTCCGTCAGGGGTGTCCTTTATCTCCCCTCCTGTATGTGGCATGTATGGAACCACTGGCACAGATCTTGAGAAGCGATAAATGGATTAAAGGACTAGACGTGCCTGGGACTGGTGGACTGACAGCGACCTGTGTTTTATATATGGATGACGTAACCCTTTTAACAACTGATGTTTTATCTTTACGAAGAGCAATGGACTTGACTGACTGGTACGGTCGGGCCTCAGGCGCTAAACTCAACAGAAGTAAGTCTGAGGCCCTGCTCTTCGGGCCGTGGGGAAACATTGACACAGGAGGACTGGATGTGGATTTTAAAGAAACAGACCTAAAAATTTTAGGAGTTAAATTTGACAAGGAGGGTGGTGGACGGGGAAACTGGACTGACTTGTTAGGGAAAGTTAGGAAAAGACTGGGGTTTTGGGGACAGAGACAGTTGACATTACATGGAAAAGTGTTGATTTTTAAAGCTGTAATTTTACCATTGCTTTTACTTGTATGTTCTGTTTTTAGTCCTCCTAAACTGATAAGAACAGATACTACACTTGATCTTAGCCAAAAGGCCGAGAAGCGATACCGCAATAGACGCAGCCAAAGGGGAGCCGGCGAAGGCGCTGGCTTTCGGGGTGGAGGCTAGCGGGCATTTAACTCTAATATGAAGTAGTATGTAATATGAAGGGTAGAGTGAAAAAAAAGTGTTAAAGTGTTTTAAACATCCAAATCTGTTCGTTTACTTTGTATTTTTTTCCTGTTTTCGAGTAAAAAAGAATTCTTAAATCGAGATGCATTTTCTTAAGCAAAGTGGCTTAGATTTTAAGTCTTGTTTACTGAAATAAATTCTAAAATGTAATAGGTTAAGGCCTAAATCAAGTAAAAATATATGCCAGTGGTTTAAGGGAAATAAACCTAAATTGAGTTTATTATTGCATTAAGTTGGAACAGAAATTAAGTTTATTTTTCTTACCCCACCGGCAGATATTTTTACTTGTTTTAAATATAAACCTGTTGCTTTTTAGAATGTATTTCAATTATTACAACACATAATATCTTAAGCCACTTTGCTTAACAAGTAAATGCATCTCGATTTAAGAATGGTCAGATATTTACTAGAAAACAAGACAAAAACTTCCAAACATGAATTTACAGACGGCTGGAAATTTTAAACAAAATAACTAGACATACCTATTCGGGTCTGCTCCCGTTTGCTGTGATGAAGGGGGTCTTAGTCCAAAGCACATTTTGAGGAATACTTACACATTTTACTTCTTATTTCTTTAGAATTAATTATTATTTATTTTCAATTACAAAGTATGCGATCTGATTTTCTAATCGCGGTGTGTTTTATTCCTCGTTTGCTTGCATGGATTTGCTTTATTTATTTTGCTTGTTGCATTTAAATGCACATTTGATTTGTTGCCGCATTATCCTGTGTTAATGTATTTCAACGTGCTTATAAACAAAAAGTGCGTTATTATAACCAATTATATAGCTGTGAAATATATAAAAGTATTCCCAAAAACCCAGGTAAAAAAGTAAAATAAAAAATAAACCATTTTGATTTAGCAAAAGTTTACAAATAAATGCACTCCCTGTACACAACAAGCACGTCTGGTTACCATTCATGTTTTGCATGATTTAAGTCTCGTCGCATACATGTTTGCGTAAGGATTTGATATTTATTTTTTGTGGAAGTTTATTAAACTAAAAGGCTTTGTATTTTTGCTCCGTGAGCCGCTTGGACGCTGTTTAAATAGTCATCGGGAGTTAACTGTATTTTGCTGTCCTGCAGTTTTTTTCTTTCTTTACGTGTGTATATAAGTGTATGTACCATTTATATAACTATTTCCACATGTAATATCTGAGCGGTGGTTTTTGAGACTTAAACAGAAGGCGAGAGTATGTTTGTGTGTTTTGGTTTATTTTTGGTTCGTCACTGCTTTTAAGAACTATGCACTGATTTGCTGTGTGGTTTGTCCCTTCTGTTAAAAAGTGGATTTAATCTAGTCTCTCCAATTGTGGGTAAATAACCGGTGGGCCGTAAATTTTATCTTTTAAATATTTTTAAGCACTTTCTGTAAAAAATAAATTTGTACTATTTTTGGAGAGTCACGTCTCTGTCTTTAATCCCATCCGAACCAGCAGGGTCCTTTTCATATTTTTGTAACTTTTTTGTTTGTTTATTTTTTCTCTTGGGTTCAATCTATTTTCCTGTGTGAATAAATAACCCAGGTGACCTAGTCGGTTCCTTTTCATACCTTTAACCAAAGGTTACACATGCAAGCAAACGAGGAATAACACATACGATTAGATCATCACGTCACATACTTTGGAATTAATAAGAAACAATTATTCAGTCTAAAGAAATGAGAAGTAAAACGTGTATGTACTTCTTCAAATGGGCACACTTTGGACAACGACCCCCGTCATTACAGTAAAATGTTTCCCTACTTCCGGTCAAAGCCGCCATTTTGTGAAATGGGCATATAGGCGACGCTGGAGCATGCCGCCATTGTCTCTGTTCAACAAAACAATTGTGTTTATATATAGATCTATTCGATTTTTTTTCGATTTCAATCACCGAATACAAGGTACAACACGATGCCATCTGGCCCTTCTCTCTGGTTTATGTTTGTAAGGAAAATAGAGGGCGAAATTCCATTTCAGTCAAACATTCCTTCGTGCCACGCTGCTTTTTTTCTTTGAACGAAAAAAAAACCCGTGTGCTCCGCCTAAGTGCGTTATTATAATTCATTATATAGCTGCGAAATATATAAAAGTATTCCCAGCAAACACAAAACGTTTTTATAACGTTTTTGTATTTGCTGGGTTGGCATCACTTTCTTTAGCTCACACAAAATTCTACCAAAAAACAGCATATCATTTTCTACTAAATAACTGCATACACTGTGGATTAAAAATGTCCGGAATGCGAACCTGGTAAAACCCAGGTAAAAAAAGCAAATAAAAAATAAACCATTTTGATTTAGCAAAAGTTTACAAATAAATGCACTCCCTGTACACAACAAGCACGTCTCGTTACCATTCATATTTTGCGTGATTTAAGTTTCGTCGCATACATTTTGGAATAAAATAAGGCTTTTAATGTATGCAGACTTCATTCTCCATTAAGGGCTTATCAATCATAATGAACGCTGTTAACTATTCTCATTGAATGGTCTAAATCCAATGCTGGTAAAGAAATCAAATGTCCATTTAAACGCAACAAGCAAACAGCTATGCTTCCAGGTCTGTCGACGTTGCTGTGGTTTTTCGACAGCTGTAATATGAAGGGTAGAGTGAAAAAAGTGTTTAAGTGTTTTAACATCCAAATCTGTTCGTTTACTTGCTACTTTTTTCCTGTTTTCGAGTAAAAAAATAATTCTTAAATCGAGATGCATTTTCTTGTTAAGCAAAGTGGCTTAGATTTTAAGTCTTGTTTACTGAAATCAATTCTAAAATGTAATAGGTTAAGGCCTAAATCAAGTAAAAATATATGCCAGTGGGTTAAGGGAAATAAACCTAAATTGAGTTTATTATTGAATTCAGTTGAAACTGAAATTAAGTTTATTTTTCTTACCCCGCCAGCAGATATTTTTACTTGTTTTAAATATAAACCTGTTGATTTTTGTAATTTATTTCAATTATTACAATACATAACATCTTAAGCCACTTTGCGTAACAAGTAAATGCATCTCGATTTAAGAATTGTCAGATATTTACTAGAAAACAAGACAATAACAGCAAGACAGACCTTAATTTACTTTTTTCTTCCAAACATGAATTTACAGACGGCTGGAAATTTTAAATAAAACAACTAGACATACCTATTCGGGTCTGCTCCCGTTTGCTGTGATGAACGGGGTCTTGGTCCAAAGCACATTTTGAGGAATACTTACACATTTTACTTCTTATTTCTTTAGAATTAATTATTATTTATTTTCAATTACAAAGTATGCGATCTGATTTTCTAATCGCGGTGTGTTTTATTCCTCGTTTGCTTGCATGGATTTGCTTTATTTATTTTGCTTGTTGCATTTAAATGCACATTTGATTTGTTGCCGCATTATCCTGTGTTAATGTATTTCAACGTGCTCATAAACAAAAAGTGCGTTATTATAACCAATTATATAGCTGTGAAATATATAAAAGTATTCCCAAAAACCCAGGTAAAAAAGTAAAATAAAAAATAAACCATTTTGATTTAGCAAAAGTTTACAAATAAATGCACTCCCTGTACACAACAAGCACGTCTGGTTACCATTCATGTTTTGCATGATTTAAGTCTCGTCGCATACATGTTTGCGTAAGGATTTGATATTTATTTTTTGTGGAAGTTTATTAAACTAAAAGGCTTTGTATTTTTGCTCCGTGAGCCGCTTGGACGCTGTTTAAATAGTCATCGGGAGTTAACTGTATTTTGCTGTCCTGCAGTTTTTTTCTTTCTTTACGTGTGTATATAAGTGTATGTACCATTTATATAACTATTTCCACATGTAATATCTGAGCGGTGGTTTTTGAGACTTAAACAGAAGGCGAGAGTATGTTTGTGTGTTTTGGTTTATTTTTGGTTCGTCACTGCTTTTAAGAACTATGCACTGATTTGCTGTGTGGTTTGTCCCTTCTGTTAAAAAGTGGATTTAATCTAGTCTCTCCAATTGTGGGTAAATAACCGGTGGGCCGTAAATTTTATCTTTTAAATATTTTTAAGCACTTTCTGTAAAAAATAAATTTGTACTATTTTTGGAGAGTCACGTCTCTGTCTTTAATCCCATCCGAACCAGCAGGGTCCTTTTCATATTTTTGTAACTTTTTTGTTTGTTTATTTTTTCTCTTGGGTTCAATCTATTTTCCTGTGTGAATAAATAACCCAGGTGACCTAGTCGGTTCCTTTTCATACCTTTAACCAAAGGTTACACATGCAAGCAAACGAGGAATAACACATACGATTAGATCATCACGTCACATACTTTGGAATTAATAAGAAACAATTATTCAGTCTAAAGAAATGAGAAGTAAAACGTGTATGTACTTCTTCAAATGGGCACACTTTGGACAACGACCCCCGTCATTACAGTAAAATGTTTTCCCTACTTCCGGTCAAAGCCGCCATTTTGTGAAATGGGCATATAGGCGACGCTGGAGCATGCCGCCATTGTCTCTGTTCAACAAAACAATTGTGTTTATATATAGATCTATTCGATTTTTTTTTCGATTTCAATCACCGAATACAAGGTACAACACGATGCCATCTGGCCCTTCTCTTTGGTTTATGTTTGTAAGGAAAATAGAGGGCGAAATTCCATTTCAGTCAAACATTCCTTCGTGCCACGCTGCTTTTTTTCTTTGAACGAAAAAAAAACCCGTGTGCTCCGCCTATACAATTCGTTTTCCTGTTTATGATTATTTTATGCTTAAAACAAGCAAATAAATCTGCCTAAAGGGTAAGAAAAAAAGTCGTGAACTTTTCCCATAAATACTATTTCAAGAAAAACTGTCCTACCCCACTGGCCGATTTTTTGCTTGTTTAAATTCACTTCGATTGCATATATAAAAATATTGTCTACAAACTAGATCACCGGGCAGATGTTTATCTTTTTAGTATCCACCGAAGACACATGCGAACCTGCATATGGGCCAAACTTTTCCACAATACACATTCGTTGTGTGCACGCGCCATTGTCTTTGTTCAACGCGACAGCGTGCTCCGCCTAAATAATTTGACCCATTTTAACATGGGTTTGTTTCTCGTTGTTGTTTTTTCTTTGAAAACAATCTATATAGCGCTCTCCACAATCGTTTTGGTGTTAGCTTTACGTGGAATAGAAACACACAAAAGTACTGAGCGAACGAGAAACATATTATAGAACGCGCAACATCATATAGATCACGGATTGGAAACCAAACTGGCAACCACGCACAAAAGAAGCAAACTCTGGTTTTAAACTCACCTTATTTGTGCCCGGAAAGCGCCCGAGTCGATGAACGGAGTGGACGGAGCAAGCCTCGCTTCCATTTCCGAAGGTCAAAAATCCATTTAAACTTGTAGTCCCCGGTGTCCACTTGTTCTTGTCCAAAAAGCCGAGAAGCGATACCGCAATGGGAGCCGGAGAAGGCGCTGGCTGTCGGGATGGAGGTTAACGGGTCAGAGGTCTGGCACTGAAGGTCTGGGTCCATTCCTCACCGTGTGCATTTCACTCTATACGTGTAAAAAACATACAAATACATAAAATACATACAGAAACAGTTATCACTTACACAAAAAGAACATGAAGGTAAAGCTTCAGTTAATTTGCCTGCTGATTGCTTTTTGCATGCACATAAAAAACTGAACAAAACTGATATACTAAACAAAATAGGCCCTAAAATTGAGGAACACCAGTTGTATAGCTATTTTTTAAATATGAAATAAGACAATAAATTACAAATAACATTTGAATGCCTGCAGCTTGTTCATGTCCACTCCACAAAAAAAAACAGTGTGACCCTTCTATTTGGTTTCAAGTTTGAAAGTTTCGAACCTATGCAACACTCTTAAGACAAATGCTCCTAAAAAGTACCAAATAAGGGTTCCTCAGCATGTAACCACAGCAGAACCCGTTTTTTGGTACTATATGGAAACTTTTTATAAGGTTCTATAAAGAATCTTGCCTTGAAAAGTGCTCGCCTCAATGGTGCTATAAAAAAACATTAATTTATCAGCTGTCAGGAGTGACATTTTTGTTACTTATCCACTTTTTAATGTATAACACTTGATAAAGATTATTTATTGTCAATTCTTCACATGTTTCAAGCATACAAAGCAATCGAAATACAAGGTGCATCAGCATTCAGTTAATATGCCACCTGGAGCTGGAATCAGCTTTCAGAAGAGATCAGATGTGTTTCAACGGTAGACACTTTTAAATCTAGATGAAAAACACGACGGTTTAACTTTGCATTTACTGAATGATTTAAAACAGTACGAATGAAACAGTATAAAAGAATACAACAGTATGAACCTGTAGCTGGAATCAGCTTTCGGATGAGATCAGATGTGTTTCAACAGTAGGCACTTTTAAACCTAGATTAAAAACACATCAGTTTAACTTTGCATTTACTGAATGATTTAAAACAGTACGAATGAAACAGTATAAAAGAATACAACAGTATGAACCTGTAGCTGGAATCAGCTTTCAAATGAGATCAGATGTGTTTCAACAGTGGGCACTTTTAAACCTAGATTAAAGACACATCGATTTAACTTTGCATTTACTGAAGAATATAAAACAGTACGAATAAAACAGTATAAAAGAATACAACAGTATGATCGGTTTAACTTTGCATTTACTGAATGATTTAAAACAGTACGAATAAAACAGTATAAAAGAATACAACAGTATGAACCTGTAGCTGGAATCAGCTTTCAGATGAGATCAGATGTGTTTCAACAGTAGGCACTTTTAAATCTAGATTTAAAGACACATCGGTTTAACTTTGCATTTACTGAAGAATTTGAAACAGTACGAATGAAACAGTATAAAAGAATACAACAGTATAAACCTGTAGCTGGAATCAGCTTTCAGATGAGATCAGATGTGTTTCAACAGTAGGCACTTTTAAATCTAGATTAAAGACACAACGGTTTAACTTTGCATTTACTGAATAAACAGTACGAATAAAACATTATAAAAGAATACAACAGTATGATCGGTTTAACTTTGCATTTACTGAATGATTTAAAACAGAACGAATAAAACAGTATAAAAGAATACAACAGTATGAACCTGTAGCTGGAATCAGCTTTCAAATGAGATCAGATGTGTTTCAACAGAAGACACTTTTGAATCTAGATTAAAAACACATCGGTTTAACTTTGCATTTACTGAATGATTTAAAACAGTACGAATAAAACAGTATAAAAGAATACAACAGTATGATCGGTTTAACTTTGCATTTACTGAATGATTTAAAACAGTACGAATAAAACAGTATAAAAGAATACAACAGTATGATCGGTTTAACTTTGCATTTACTGAATGATTTAAAACAGTACGAATAAAACAGTATAAAAGAATACAACAGTATGAACCTGTATAGCTGGAATCAGCTTCAGATGAGATCAGATGTGTTTCAACAGTAGGCACTTTCAAATCTAGATTAAAAACACCATCGGTTTAACTTTGCATTTACTGAATGATTTAAAATAAAACAGTATAAAAGAATAAAACAGTATGAACCTTGCCTGTTATAAAGGGAATGAAGCTTACGGTATGGTGCTTACCTGCAGAAATAAAGTACAAAAAGAACACACAGAACTTCAATTTTCAACCTGTTTGTGATTACCACACAATCCCGTCACCTGGCTGTGGTCTTCATTTGGTGAACGGTTCTTCACTCATAATTGACCTATACAAGAAATAGAGAAGAATATTAAGCAATTCTGCTCTTACATTTAGATGTGCCCCAAGAACACAGACACACCGGCTCCAAAATGTTGAAACAGTACATTTCTGTTATTTTAATGTGGCAAATGTGTCAGCTTTAAAAGAATCATACCTTACCTTTTAAACAGGATGCGCACTGCATTAAATACCTTTACTCCCAGCATAAGCAAGCAATTTTCAAAATGCTTTAAAAGTAAATGGTGATTATTTTACTTGTTTGCCTGTTTTTGACTACCATAGAATCCTGTCGCCTGGATTCCAACCTATCATTTTCAGGCTTGTAAAGCAAATAATGAAATACATTATCATTGACTTCCATAGTAGGAAAAAAATATTTTGGAAGTATCGTGATAAATGATGAAGAAAATATTTTGAAAAATGATGGTTAGCACACAGTCGATGGTACCTATTAAATTTCATCATATTTTTTTATTCCTACTATGGAAGTCAATGGTCACTATCTGCTGTGGGTTTACCATCATTCCTCAAAATATCTTCTTTTGTGTTAATCAGAAAAAACGAACGCATACAGGTTTAAAACAACACGAGGATGAGTAAATGATGACAGATTTATCATTATTATAAATTGAAATATTTTCTTACTGCAAGTCATTTAGGTAATCAAGAAAATACTTTACCCGTTGTCTTTGCAAGTTAAACAAATACAGCTTTGCTTCCAGGTCTGTCGACGTTGCTGTGGTTTTTCGACAGCTGTAGTATGAAGGGTAGCGAATGAATGAATACATTGCACAAAAAATCCTTTTTAACTATGCAAATATCTAAAAAGTCTTAAAATAAGATGCATTATTTTGATGAGCAAAAGGACATAAGAAAATAAGCCTAGCCTTTCGGGAGAAAAAACATAAAATTTAAGTGAATTTGGGCTTAAAACAAGCAAATAAATCTGCCAATGGGGTTAGAAACAAATCTAGATTTAAACACCTAATTCAAGAAAAATTGTCTTAGCCCATTGGCAGATTTGTTGGCTTGTTTTAATGTACATTCATGTACAATATTTCGTTTTGTCTTGTATTTCTAAGCATTTTGTACTGCCCAACGTTGTCTAGGTTGTTTAACGGTTGTCATTTTCTTTTAAAAGCTTTATAATTTATTAGTTTGGATGATTGCCATTCCTGAGAACCGCTTACATTGTAAGTAAAAGAATCATCTAAGCATTATTTTGTTGAATGTCTCTTAGACATGTAGCTGTTTGATTGTGGTTCTATTTAATGGCCAGTCTATACTTGGGGAACGGTCAAACGTCTATTAGATTTTCACTGACAGCCCAAATTAAGCCTTGTTTTAGCCTAGACACATATTCGCGGTCTATTAGAAGTTATGTAGTCGTTTAATAGCCGCTTTTTGATGACCAATGCGTTCTTGTGCCGTGGTTAGGCGTCTCTTGGATTTTCCGTAAAAAGACAAACGAATCTATTTTTAACACAAAGGCCAGGGGAGAGCGCGAACGCAGTCCCCCACTATCAGAAATTTTGCAGTCGAGATTCCCACATTTGGGGAATTCGCAAAGGGTCAGCACAACCGGAGTGCAATGGCTGAGCCTCGCCCTGGGTGAACCACCTTCATGATCATGGTATCTCCCCTGCCAGGTAAGTATGAGCAACAGCCTTTGAGGCCAGACGGCCGCATCTTCCTGTGACCGATCGCATCGACGGCGCCCCCGAAGGCCGTCCGACTACCATTTCATTACTGTGTGTGACCAGGTGGAAAGGCGCACGAAGCCAGGTCTGAAACCAAATATTCTTCGAGATCTACCCATTTTCCGTTTCCAGCCCGGTTAAACCGTGCAGAGAGAAAAACGTGAAACAATTTAAATCAAATGGATTTAAATAGCGCATTTCAATATATCGTTTCGTTATTACAAAGTAACTTTACGTGGAATAGAAACAAAGAAATGTACAGAGCAATCGAGAAACAACGAAAGCATAGCAATTTTAGAACGTGGATAAATAAAAACACAAGGGCTCAATGACTTACCCGTTGTCGTTGTGAGTTAAACAAATACAGCTATGCTTCCAGATCTGCCGACGTTGCTGTGGTTCTTCGACAGCTGTAGTACAGTGAAAAAAAAAGTTTTCAGGTGTTTTGAACATCCCAATCTGTCTCGTTCGCTTTTTCAGCTGTGTCGATGATGTTTAAGTCGTCATCGTGTCACCTCCAAAATACGAATGCATACAGGTTGAAAACAACACGAGGATGAATAAATGATGACAGAGTTATCATTATAAATTAAAATATTTTCTTACTGCAAGTCATTTAGGTAATCAAGAAAATACTTTACCCGTTGTCTTAAACAAATACAGCTATGCTTCCAGGCGTGTCGACGTTGCTGTGGTTTTTCGACCGCTGTAGTATGAAGGGTAGTGGAAAAAAAGTTTTCAGGTGTTTTTAACATCCCAAACTGTCTCGTACGATTTTCTTGCGCCTTCAGCTGTGTCGAGGCTGTTTAATTCGTCCTGGTATCACCTCCGCAAACTGTAAGGAAAATAATTAAATACATTACAAAAACATTTCGTTATCAGCGTGTTCATTTCCATGCAAGCTTTTCGTTAAACCAATAATGCCAACGAATACACAGCACTTTTAAAACACACGAATTAAAAAACACTCTGTCATTCACGCACAAAAGAAACAAATTCTGTTTTTTACCTAACTTATTTGTCCCCGAGAAGGGGAGCGCACCGTTCATGGAAACACTGCAATACCACGTCGATGCATGGAGTGGAAGGAGCAAGCTCCGCTTCCATTTCCGAAGGTCAAAAATCCATTTAACGTATAGTCCCCGGGTAGGAGACGTATCAGACATTAAACTGATAAGAACAGATACTACACTTGATCTTAGCCAAAAGGCCGAGAAGCGATACCGCAATAGACGCAGCCAAAGGGGAGCCGGCGAAGGCGCTGGCTTTCGGGGTGGAGGCTAGCGGGCATTTAACTCTAATATGAAGTAGTATGTAATATGAAGGGTAGAGTGAAAAAAAAGTGTTAAAGTGTTTTAAACATCCACATCTGTTCGTTTACTTTGTATTTTTTTCCTGTTTTCGAGTAAAAAAGAATTCTTAAATCGAGATGCATTTTCTTAAGCAAAGTGGCTTAGATTTTAAGTCTTGTTTACTGAAATAAATTCTAAAATGTAATAGGTTAAGGCCTAAATCAAGTAAAAATATATGCCAGTGGTTTAAGGGAAATAAACCTAAATTGAGTTTATTATTGCATTAAGTTGGAACAGAAATTAAGTTTATTTTTCTTACCCCACCGGCAGATATTTTTACTTGTTTTAAATATAAACCTGTTGCTTTTTAGAATTTATTTCAATTATTACAACACATAATATCTTAAGCCACTTTGCTTAACAAGTAAATGCATCTCGATTTAAGAATGGTCAGATATTTACTAGAAAACAAGACAAAAACTTCCAAACATGAATTTACAGACGGCTGGAAATTTTAAACAAAATAACTAGACATACCTATTCGGGTCTGCTCCCGTTTGCTGTGATGAAG
Organism: Misgurnus anguillicaudatus; assembly: GCF_027580225.2. Classification (NCBI taxonomy): domain Eukaryota; kingdom Metazoa; phylum Chordata; class Actinopteri; order Cypriniformes; family Cobitidae; genus Misgurnus; species Misgurnus anguillicaudatus. The sequence continues at coordinate 1,788,953 of NW_027395284.1, read as the reverse complement.
GGGGTCTTAGTCCAAAGCACATTTTGAGGAATACTTACACATTTTACTTCTTATTTCTTTAGAATTAATTATTATTTATTTTCAATTACAAAGTATGCGATCTGATTTTCTAATCGCGGTGTGTTTTATTCCTCGTTTGCTTGCATGGATTTGCTTTATTTATTTTGCTTGTTGCATTTAAATGCACATTTGATTTGTTGCCGCATTATCCTGTGTTAATGTATTTCAACGTGCTTATAAACAAAAAGTGCGTTATTATAACCAATTATATAGCTGTGAAATATATAAAAGTATTCCCAAAAACCCAGGTAAAAAAGTAAAATAAAAAATAAACCATTTTGATTTAGCAAAAGTTTACAAATAAATGCACTCCCTGTACACAACAAGCACGTCTGGTTACCATTCATGTTTTGCATGATTTAAGTCTCGTCGCATACATGTTTGCGTAAGGATTTGATATTTATTTTTTGTGGAAGTTTATTAAACTAAAAGGCTTTGTATTTTTGCTCCGTGAGCCGCTTGGACGCTGTTTAAATAGTCATCGGGAGTTAACTGTATTTTGCTGTCCTGCAGTTTTTTTCTTTCTTTACGTGTGTATATAAGTGTATGTACCATTTATATAACTATTTCCACATGTAATATCTGAGCGGTGGTTTTTGAGACTTAAACAGAAGGCGAGAGTATGTTTGTGTGTTTTGGTTTATTTTTGGTTCGTCACTGCTTTTAAGAACTATGCACTGATTTGCTGTGTGGTTTGTCCCTTCTGTTAAAAAGTGGATTTAATCTAGTCTCTCCAATTGTGGGTAAATAACCGGTGGGCCGTAAATTTTATCTTTTAATTATTTTTAAGCACTTTCTGTAAAAAATAAATTTGTACTATTTTTGGAGAGTCACGTCTCTGTCTTTAATCCCATCCGAACCAGCAGGGTCCTTTTCATATTTTTGTAACTTTTTTGTTTGTTTATTTTTTCTCTTGGGTTCAATCTATTTTCCTGTGTGAATAAATAACCCAGGTGACCTAGTCGGTTCCTTTTCATACCTTTAACCAAAGGTTACACATGCAAGCAAACGAGGAATAACACATACGATTAGATCATCACGTCACATACTTTGGAATTAATAAGAAACAATTATTCAGTCTAAAGAAATGAGAAGTAAAACGTGTATGTACTTCTTCAAATGGGCACACTTTGGACAACGACCCCCGTCATTACAGTAAAATGTTTCCCTACTTCCGGTCAAAGCCGCCATTTTGTGAAATGGGCATATAGGCGACGCTGGAGCATGCCGCCATTGTCTCTGTTCAACAAAACAATTGTGTTTATATATAGATCTATTCGATTTTTTTTCGATTTCAATCACCGAATACAAGGTACAACACGATGCCATCTGGCCCTTCTCTCTGGTTTATGTTTGTAAGGAAAATAGAGGGCGAAATTCCATTTCAGTCAAACATTCCTTCGTGCCACGCTGCTTTTTTTCTTTGAACGAAAAAAAAACCCGTGTGCTCCGCCTAAGTGCGTTATTATAATTCATTATATAGCTGCGAAATATATAAAAGTATTCCCAGCAAACACAAAACGTTTTTATAACGTTTTTGTATTTGCTGGGTTGGCATCACTTTCTTTAGCTCACACAAAATTCTACCAAAAAACAGCATATCATTTTCTACTAAATAACTGCATACACTGTGGATTAAAAATGTCCGGAATGCGAACCTGGTAAAACCCAGGTAAAAAAAGCAAATAAAAAATAAACCATTTTGATTTAGCAAAAGTTTACAAATAAATGCACTCCCTGTACACAACAAGCACGTCTCGTTACCATTCATATTTTGCGTGATTTAAGTTTCGTCGCATACATTTTGGAATAAAATAAGGCTTTTAATGTATGCAGACTTCATTCTCCATTAAGGGCTTATCAATCATAATGAACGCTGTTAACTATTCTCATTGAATGGTCTAAATCCAATGCTGGTAAAGAAATCAAATGTCCATTTAAACGCAACAAGCAAACAGCTATGCTTCCAGGTCTGTCGACGTTGCTGTGGTTTTTCGACAGCTGTAATATGAAGGGTAGAGTGAAAAAAGTGTTTAAGTGTTTTAACCTCTTAAACCCTGAGGACCCAGTCCCGGGTACAAAATTTCGTATTTTGACTCAAATAAAATATTCTTTTAATCTTTAATGGTCCACCATGGACCCCAGTAACACATATGAGATACTGTTTGAAAGCTTAGACTCTCTACTTTCTCCAGATATGCATCACTTTGAGAAATCTTTTACTGTAAGAAAGTTATTTACACTTAATTTACACTATCACCCCCCCCCCCATAATTTTTTATATGATTTAATATTCACATATTTCATATTTTTCAAGTATGACAAACATGGGCAAGTCTTATATCAAATGAAAGCTCTCATTCTCAGGAATAAGGCTACAGCGTTATTTTTGTTCTATTATCAACACATATCCAACAATAGTTGAATGAATAATAAGGTAAAAAACCGTCTTTTGTAAACATATGGGATAATTGAGTGTGGACTGCCTCAGATAGCACATATAGCCACAAATGATACACCATCTTTTCTCTTAGGTCCTACTCTAAAAAATGAGTCCATTCACAGCATTTTCTTAGGTTGTGTGCATGAATAATCCCTTGTTATTTATTATATGTCCAAAACAAAAAATTAATATTTATATGAAAAATGTATTTTCGGACACTTCAGTAAAATGAAAATAACTTTTAAATGCGACATGCTAAAGAGATCATTCTTTTTTTGGGTGTTTACTGTCTGCTGCTGGTAACAACCAGAACTGTCTGCAGTCTGCTAGAGCACCCAGAACCAGAGTTATACACTATCAGAGGCAGTATTTACAACATATAAAAAGAAAATTTGGTGTTTCATCATATGAAAAACAACATAAATAACACTATTTGTCACAAACAGCAGCTTTTTATGTAACTTCAAAGGGTTTTCTTTAAAATGATATAAAGCAATTGCATTTATTCCACTGTATGTGGTTATGGGAGCACTTCAAATGTTTTTAGGCAGAAATTGTATACAAAAAGGGTATTATTCCTCCCATCAGTTGGAGTAAAATAACTTTTGCATAGATTATGATAGAGAAAAAAATCTTTTTTCCTCTGTAAGCTGGCAATTGCTGGAATCAAACAAAACTGTCTGCAGGGAGCTGAGGCACTCAGGGCCAGAGTTATACACTTTTAAATAAAAACTTTAGAAAAAAAACATCAAAAAGCGCCTATTTATTTTTGTGTTTATTAGAGGACTGACATCACATACAACCATGTTTAGCACTTTCAACAGTGTTTTATGTAATTTCAAAGGGTTTCCTGTAAAATGATACCAAACATTTGTATGTAAACCTCTGCATGTGGGTATGGGAAGCTTTTGAAATTGGGTAGGCCAAATCCAGGCGAAAATCCCCAAAATAGCTTCAGGGTGGAAGAAGTTAAACATCCAAATCTGTTCGTTTACTTGCTACTTTTTTCCTGTTTTCGAGTAAAAAAATAATTCTTAAATCGAGATGCATTTTCTTGTTAAGCAAAGTGGCTTAGATTTTAAGTCTTGTTTACTGAAATCAATTCTAAAATGTAATAGGTTAAGGCCTAAATCAAGTAAAAATATATGCCAGTGGGTTAAGGGAAATAAACCTAAATTGAGTTTATTATTGAATTCAGTTGAAACTGAAATTAAGTTTATTTTTCTTACCCCGCCGGCAGATATTTTTACTTGTTTTAAATATAAACCTGTTGATTTTTGTAATTTATTTCAATTATTACAATACATAACATCTTAAGCCACTTTGCGTAACAAGTAAATGCATCTCGATTTAAGAATTGTCAGATATTTACTAGAAAACAAGACAATAACAGCAAGACAGACCTTAATTTACTTTTTTCTTCCAAACATGAATTTACAGACGGCTGGACATTTTAAATAAAACAACTAGACATACCTATTCGGGTCTGCTCCCGTTTGCTGTGATGAACGGGGTCTTGGTCCAAAGCACATTTTGAGGAATACTTACACATTTTACTTCTTATTTCTTTAGAATTAATTATTATTTATTTTCAATTACAAAGTATGCGATCTGATTTTCTAATCGCGGTGTGTTTTATTCCTCGTTTGCTTGCATGGATTTGCTTTATTTATTTTGCTTGTTGCATTTAAATGCACATTTGATTTGTTGCCGCATTATCCTGTGTTAATGTATTTCAACGTGCTCATAAACAAAAAGTGCGTTATTATAACCAATTATATAGCTGTGAAATATATAAAAGTATTCCCAAAAACCCAGGTAAAAAAGTAAAATAAAAAATAAACCATTTTGATTTAGCAAAAGTTTACAAATAAATGCACTCCCTGTACACAACAAGCACGTCTGGTTACCATTCATGTTTTGCATGATTTAAGTCTCGTCGCATACATGTTTGCGTAAGGATTTGATATTTATTTTTTGTGGAAGTTTATTAAACTAAAAGGCTTTGTATTTTCTCGTTTGGCTCTCAGCGAAGGCGGTCGCATTTTATCTCCTCTCCTCCCCGTACCTTCCCTGCTTTGCTCCTATCGTGTTGTATAGTTTTGTGTCTTAACTTTGAGAGACTCTCTCCGCACTGCTCTTGAAAACTAAAAATCATGGATTTGATCAACTGGTCTCTCAACGCAATTGACACCATATTCTCGACGAGAAGCTTGGGTTCGGGGGAACCTGTCTGCCCTGCCGGAACGTTCGCTGCTGGCTACACGATGGACGCATGGGAGAAGTGGCGGGTCGTGTGTCTGGCGGCTCTTTCCGTGGAGGACGTTGAAGATATCTATCTATTCGGAACCATGATAACCTGGGGTTTGCTGACTGGATTATGCTTTGCCCTGGTTTATCGAGAAATTAAGAAAACGGTGACAGCTGCCAAAAGTCCAAAAAAGCTGCCCGGGATGATTGAAGCGGTGGGCAGAGCGGTCAGCGCTCAGGCTGGGACTATTAACCGCATTTTGGATAACAACTTGGAAATGACCCGCAATATGGATACCATCAAGGAGATGCAAACGGATTTGAAAAACATCAAGGAGATGTTAATGGATTTGAGAAAACTGATGGACCAGAATGGACTAAGAGAGTAGTTGTGTAAAGGAATGCGGCTACTCGCCCCAAGACCAAATAATTGCAATCTTATCTGCTTTCGGCCCCCTTATCCAGCACTGGCCTCGGCCAAGGCCGCTGCTGGAACAACAACTCCCTCGGAAGAGCACTGCAGCGAGACATCTCTTGCATTACCTACCCCCTCTCCCACAGACACCTGATGATTGTTGACTCTGTTTGGACCTAATCAAGGTTGTCTCCATGGCAATTGCTGTGTTAACGCTTTAACAACCTGCGGACTGAGGCACCGAGATTTGGGATGCCGGGCAAAGCGACTCTCTCAAGGCCTACACACACACACGAACTCTTACACACATATATATATATATATGCAATCACCACCCAGTACCCAGATCCCTCGCCTTCGCAGCTTCGTACCCCTCAGCGGGACAGACGGGTCTGTGACCAGCGCCTAACATGGCTGCAGGACCGGATGGCTGCTGGCCTTGCTGGGCTATCTCTACCCCCATTCCTTACCTAACGTGTTGCAAGTTTTGTGTGTTGTTCATGTTGTAAGGTGTACTATGTGCTTATGTTGCTGAGGTGTTTTTTTTTCCCTGTTCCCAGACTGTACTCCCTTTGGAGCATAGTCTGGGGGTTTGTATTTTTTTTTTTTAACCTACCCTCCCTCATGTAATGCTGTATTTCTTCCTAATGCCCTGTCAACCTGTTCTGTCTACCCCTTGTCAGTTCATGTATTGTATGTATGGACAGGTTGATGGATAATTTCACTGGTACTTGTACCATGTGACAATAAAGTGCTTGATTGATTTTTGCTCCGTGAGCCGCTTGGACGCTGTTTAAATAGTCATCGGGAGTTAACTGTATTTTGCTGTCCTGCAGTTTTTTTCTTTCTTTACGTGTGTATATAAGTGTATGTACCATTTATATAACTATTTCCACATGTAATATCTGAGCGGTGGTTTTTGAGACTTAAACAGAAGGCGAGAGTATGTTTGTGTGTTTTGGTTTATTTTTGGTTCGTCACTGCTTTTAAGAACTATGCACTGATTTGCTGTGTGGTTTGTCCCTTCTGTTAAAAAGTGGATTTAATCTAGTCTCTCCAATTGTGGGTAAATAACCGGTGGGCCATAAATTTTATCTTTTAAATATTTTTAAGCACTTTCTGTAAAAAATAAATTTGTACTATTTTTGGAGAGTCACGTCTCTGTCTTTAATCCCATCCGAACCAGCAGGGTCCTTTTCATATTTTTGTAACTTTTTTGTTTGTTTATTTTTTCTCTTGGGTTCAATCTATTTTCCTGTGTGAATAAATAACCCAGGTGACCTAGTCGGTTCCTTTTCATACCTTTAACCAAAGGTTACACATGCAAGCAAACGAGGAATAACACATACGATTAGATCATCACGTCACATACTTTGGAATTAATAAGAAACAATTATTCAGTCTAAAGAAATGAGAAGTAAAACGTGTATGTACTTCTTCAAATGGGCACACTTTGGACAACGACCCCCGTCATTACAGTAAAATGTTTTCCCTACTTCCGGTCAAAGCCGCCATTTTGTGAAATGGGCATATAGGCGACGCTGGAGCATGCCGCCATTGTCTCTGTTCAACAAAACAATTGTGTTTATATATAGATCTATTCGATTTTTTTTTCGATTTCAATCACCGAATACAAGGTACAACACGATGCCATCTGGCCCTTCTCTCTGGTTTATGTTTGTAAGGAAAATAGAGGGCGAAATTCCATTTCAGTCAAACATTCCTTCGTGCCACGCTGCTTTTTTTCTTTGAACGAAAAAAAACCCCGTGTGCTCCGCCTATACAATTCGTTTTCCTGTTTATGATTATTTTATGCTTAAAACAAGCAAATAAATCTGCCTAAAGGGTAAGAAAAAAAGTCGTGAACTTTTCCCATAAATACTATTTCAAGAAAAACTGTCCTACCCCACTGGCCGATTTTTTGCTTGTTTAAATTCACTTCGATTGCATATATAAAAATATTGTCTACAAACTAGATCACCGGGCAGATGTTTATCTTTTTAGTATCCACCGAAGACACATGCGAACCTGCATATGGGCCAAACTTTTCCACAATACACATTCGTTGTGTGCACGCGCCATTGTCTTTGTTCAACGCGACAGCGTGCTCCGCCTAAATAATTTGACCCATTTTAACATGGGTTTGTTTCTCGTTGTTGTTTTTTCTTTGAAAACAATCTATATAGCGCTCTCCACAATCGTTTTGGTGTTAGCTTTACGTGGAATAGAAACACACAAAAGTACTGAGCGAACGAGAAACATATTATAGAACGCGCAACATCATATAGATCACGGATTGGAAACCAAACTGGCAACCACGCACAAAAGAAGCAAACTCTGGTTTTAAACTCACCTTATTTGTGCCCGGAAAGCGCCCGAGTCGATGAACGGAGTGGACGGAGCAAGCCTCGCTTCCATTTCCGAAGGTCAAAAATCCATTTAAACTTGTAGTCCCCGGTGTCCACTTGTTCTTGTCCAAAAAGCCGAGAAGCGATACCGCAATGGGAGCCGGAGAAGGCGCTGGCTGTCGGGATGGAGGTTAACGGGTCAGAGGTCTGGCACTGAAGGTCTGGGTCCATTCCTCACCGTGTGCATTTCACTCTATACGTGTAAAAAACATACAAATACATAAAATACATACAGAAACAGTTATCACTTACACAAAAAGAACATGAAGGTAAAGCTTCAGTTAATTTGCCTGCTGATTGCTTTTTGCATGCACATAAAAAACTGAACAAAACTGATATACTAAACAAAATAGGCCCTAAAATTGAGGAACACCAGTTGTATAGCTATTTTTTAAATATGAAATAAGACAATAAATTACAAATAACATTTGAATGCCTGCAGCTTGTTCATGTCCACTCCACAAAAAAAAACAGTGTGACCCTTCTATTTGGTTTCAAGTTTGAAAGTTTCGAACCTATGCAACACTCTTAAGACAAATGCTCCTAAAAAGTACCAAATAAGGGTTCCTCAGCATGTAACCACAGCAGAACCCGTTTTTTGGTACTATATGGAAACTTTTTATAAGGTTCTATAAAGAATCTTGCCTTGAAAAGTGCTCGCCTCAATGGTGCTATAAAAAAACATTAATTTATCAGCTGTCAGGAGTGACATTTTTGTTACTTATCCACTTTTTAATGTATAACACTTGATAAAGATTATTTATTGTCAATTCTTCACATGTTTCAAGCATACAAAGCAATCGAAATACAAGGTGCATCAGCATTCAGTTAATATGCCACCTGGAGCTGGAATCAGCTTTCAGAAGAGATCAGATGTGTTTCAACGGTAGACACTTTTAAATCTAGATGAAAAACACGACGGTTTAACTTTGCATTTACTGAATGATTTAAAACAGTACGAATGAAACAGTATAAAAGAATACAACAGTATGAACCTGTAGCTGGAATCAGCTTTCGGATGAGATCAGATGTGTTTCAACAGTAGGCACTTTTAAACCTAGATTAAAAACACATCAGTTTAACTTTGCATTTACTGAATGATTTAAAACAGTACGAATGAAACAGTATAAAAGAATACAACAGTATGAACCTGTAGCTGGAATCAGCTTTCAAATGAGATCAGATGTGTTTCAACAGTGGGCACTTTTAAACCTAGATTAAAGACACATCGATTTAACTTTGCATTTACTGAAGAATATAAAACAGTACGAATAAAACAGTATAAAAGAATACAACAGTATGATCGGTTTAACTTTGCATTTACTGAATGATTTAAAACAGTACGAATAAAACAGTATAAAAGAATACAACAGTATGAACCTGTAGCTGGAATCAGCTTTCAGATGAGATCAGATGTGTTTCAACAGTAGGCACTTTTAAATCTAGATTTAAAGACACATCGGTTTAACTTTGCATTTACTGAAGAATTTGAAACAGTACGAATGAAACAGTATAAAAGAATACAACAGTATAAACCTGTAGCTGGAATCAGCTTTCAGATGAGATCAGATGTGTTTCAACAGTAGGCACTTTTAAATCTAGATTAAAGACACAACGGTTTAACTTTGCATTTACTGAATAAACAGTACGAATAAAACATTATAAAAGAATACAACAGTATGATCGGTTTAACTTTGCATTTACTGAATGATTTAAAACAGAACGAATAAAACAGTATAAAAGAATACAACAGTATGAACCTGTAGCTGGAATCAGCTTTCAAATGAGATCAGATGTGTTTCAACAGAAGACACTTTTGAATCTAGATTAAAAACACATCGGTTTAACTTTGCATTTACTGAATGATTTAAAACAGTACGAATAAAACAGTATAAAAGAATACAACAGTATGATCGGTTTAACTTTGCATTTACTGAATGATTTAAAACAGTACGAATAAAACAGTATAAAAGAATACAACAGTATGATCGGTTTAACTTTGCATTTACTGAATGATTTAAAACAGTACGAATAAAACAGTATAAAAGAATACAACAGTATGAACCTGTATAGCTGGAATCAGCTTCAGATGAGATCAGATGTGTTTCAACAGTAGGCACTTTCAAATCTAGATTAAAAACACCATCGGTTTAACTTTGCATTTACTGAATGATTTAAAATAAAACAGTATAAAAGAATAAAACAGTATGAACCTTGCCTGTTATAAAGGGAATGAAGCTTACGGTATGGTGCTTACCTGCAGAAATAAAGTACAAAAAGAACACACAGAACTTCAATTTTCAACCTGTTTGTGATTACCACACAATCCCGTCACCTGGCTGTGGTCTTCATTTGGTGAACGGTTCTTCACTCATAATTGACCTATACAAGAAATAGAGAAGAATATTAAGCAATTCTGCTCTTACATTTAGATGTGCCCCAAGAACACAGACACACCGGCTCCAAAATGTTGAAACAGTACATTTCTGTTATTTTAATGTGGCAAATGTGTCAGCTTTAAAAGAATCATACCTTACCTTTTAAACAGGATGCGCACTGCATTAAATACCTTTACTCCCAGCATAAGCAAGCAATTTTCAAAATGCTTTAAAAGTAAATGGTGATTATTTTACTTGTTTGCCTGTTTTTGACTACCATAGAATCCTGTCGCCTGGATTCCAACCTATCATTTTCAGGCTTGTAAAGCAAATAATGAAATACATTATCATTGACTTCCATAGTAGGAAAAAAATATTTTGGAAGTATCGTGATAAATGATGAAGAAAATATTTTGAAAAATGATGGTTAGCACACAGTCGATGGTACCTATTAAATTTCATCATATTTTTTTATTCCTACTATGGAAGTCAATGGTCACTATCTGCTGTGGGTTTACCATCATTCCTCAAAATATCTTCTTTTGTGTTAATCAGAAAAAACGAACGCATACAGGTTTAAAACAACACGAGGATGAGTAAATGATGACAGAATTATCATTATTATAAATTGAAATATTTTCTTACTGCAAGTCATTTAGGTAATCAAGAAAATACTTTACCCGTTGTCTTTGCAAGTTAAACAAATACAGCTTTGCTTCCAGGTCTGTCGACGTTGCTGTGGTTTTTCGACAGCTGTAGTATGAAGGGTAGCGAATGAATGAATACATTGCACAAAAAATCCTTTTTAACTATGCAAATATCTAAAAAGTCTTAAAATAAGATGCATTATTTTGATGAGCAAAAGGACATAAGAAAATAAGCCTAGCCTTTCGGGAGAAAAAACATAAAATTTAAGTGAATTTGGGCTTAAAACAAGCAAATAAATCTGCCAAAGGGGTTAGAAACAAATCTAGATTTAAACACCTAATTCAAGAAAAATTGTCTTAGCCCATTGGCAGATTTGTTGGCTTGTTTTAATGTACATTCATGTACAATATTTCGTTTTGTCTTGTATTTCTAAGCATTTTGTACTGCCCAACGTTGTCTAGGTTGTTTAACGGTTGTCATTTTCTTTTAAAAGCTTTATAATTTATTAGTTTGGATGATTGCCATTCCTGAGAACCGCTTACATTGTAAGTAAAAGAATCATCTAAGCATTATTTTGTTGAATGTCTCTTAGACATGTAGCTGTTTGATTGTGGTTCTATTTAATGGCCAGTCTATACTTGGGGAACGGTCAAACGTCTATTAGATTTTCACTGACAGCCCAAATTAAGCCTTGTTTTAGCCTAGACACATATTCGCGGTCTATTAGAAGTTATGTAGTCGTTTAATAGCCGCTTTTTGATGACCAATGCGTTCTTGTGCCGTGGTTAGGCGTCTCTTGGATTTTCCGTAAAAAGACAAACGAATCTATTTTTAACACAAAGGCCAGGGGAGAGCGCGAACGCAGTCCCCCACTATCAGAAATTTTGCAGTCGAGATTCCCACATTTGGGGAATTCGCAAAGGGTCAGCACAACCGGAGTGCAATGGCTGAGCCTCGCCCTGGGTGAACCACCTTCATGATCATGGTATCTCCCCTGCCAGGTAAGTATGAGCAACAGCCTTTTGGCGCTTTTCCATTGCATAGTACCCCACGGTTTGGTTTAGTTTGGGTCGGGTCAGCTTACTTTTGGGAGCTTTTCCATTGGGATCACTTCGTAGTACCCGATACTTTTTTTCGTACCACCTCGGTTGGGGTTCCAAGCGACCCGAGCTGATACCAAACGTGACGCGTAAACACTGTAGTTCACTGATTGGTCTGAGAGAATCGTCATCGGCGCCGTCATCCTATTATGTAAAATATTAGCTTTAGCTTAAGCTTGCTGCTAACTTGCGCTGTCTCGAGCAAACATGTTGTCATCTGTGCTCTGTTTTAAGTTTCCAAACACCCTTTTAGCGATTAAAAACGTCCACAGGTTGTGAATCAGGAACACATAAAAGTTTTTTCCAGACTTGCAGTTTGTGGCGGCACATTCGCGACGTGCACGTCAGTATTATTTATGCTTTAATGCAACTTCATTGAGGCTCAGCGGAGCGCCGTCGACAGACGCCACGGGTGTTTGAACAGAAACTGTTATGTGAGAGAGAGGTAGTTATAAACGCGATGTGCAAAGTAAACTTCTATTTGTGGTGGCCAATTTTAATTTTGTGGCGGCACATTCGCGACGTGCACGTCAGTATTATTTATGCTTTAATGCAACTTCATTGAGGCTCAGCGGAGCGCCGTCGACAGACGCCACGGGTGTTTGAACAGAAACTGTTATGTGAGAGAGAGGTAGTTATAAACGCGATGTGCAAAGTAAACTTCTATTTGTGGTGGCCAATTTTAATTTTGTGGCGGCACATTCGCGACGTGCACGTCAGTATTATTTATGCTTTAATGCAACTTCATTGAGGCTCAGCGGAGCGCCGTCGACAGACGCCACGGGTGTTTGAACAGAAACTGTTATGTGAGAGAGAGGTAGTTATAAACGCGATGTGCAAAGTAAACATCTATTTGTGGTGGCCAATTTTAATTTTGTGGCGGACTGATAAATAAATAAATGTATGGGAATGTACAAGGACGCTCTCTCTTGTATGATGTCACAGCCGTATGCAGCGCAAATATAACGACACGCCTATAATTCCTCCCACTGCGAAGTGATACTAAACTCGATGGAAAAGCTAACCACGCCAAAGTGAGGTGAGCTGACCCGACCCAAACTAAACTAAACCGTGGGGTACTATGCAATGGAAAAGCGCCATTTGAGGCCAGACGGCCGCATCTTCCTGTGACCGATCGCATCGACGGCGCCCCCGAAGGCCGTCCGACTACCATTTCATTACTGTGTGTGACCAGGTGGAAAGGCGCACGAAGCCAGGTCTGAAACCAAATATTCTTCGAGATCTACCCATTTTCCGTTTCCAGCCCGGTTAAACCGTGCAGAGAGAAAAACGTGAAACAATTTAAATCAAATGGATTTAAATAGCGCATTTCAATATATCGTTTCGTTATTACAAAGTAACTTTACGTGGAATAGAAACAAAGAAATGTACAGAGCAATCGAGAAACAACGAAAGCATAGCAATTTTAGAACGTGGATAAATAAAAACACAAGGGCTCAATGACTTACCCGTTGTCGTTGTGAGTTAAACAAATACAGCTATGCTTCCAGATCTGCCGACGTTGCTGTGGTTCTTCGACAGCTGTAGTACAGTGAAAAAAAAAGTTTTCAGGTGTTTTGAACATCCCAATCTGTCTCGTTCGCTTTTTCAGCTGTGTCGATGATGTTTAAGTCGTCATCGTGTCACCTCCAAAATACGAATGCATACAGGTTGAAAACAACACGAGGATGAATAAATGATGACAGAGTTATCATTATAAATTAAAATATTTTCTTACTGCAAGTCATTTAGGTAATCAAGAAAATACTTTACCCGTTGTCTTAAACAAATACAGCTATGCTTCCAGGCGTGTCGACGTTGCTGTGGTTTTTCGACCGCTGTAGTATGAAGGGTAGTGGAAAAAAAGTTTTCAGGTGTTTTTAACATCCCAAACTGTCTCGTACGATTTTCTTGCGCCTTCAGCTGTGTCGAGGCTGTTTAATTCGTCCTGGTATCACCTCCGCAAACTGTAAGGAAAATAATTAAATACATTACAAAAACATTTCGTTATCAGCGTGTTCATTTCCATGCAAGCTTTTCGTTAAACCAATAATGCCAACGAATACACAGCACTTTTAAAACACACGAATTAAAAAACACTCTGTCATTCACGCACAAAAGAAACAAATTCTGTTTTTTACCTAACTTATTTGTCCCCGAGAAGGGGAGCGCACCGTTCATGGAAACACTGCAATACCACGTCGATGCATGGAGTGGAAGGAGCAAGCTCCGCTTCCATTTCCGAAGGTCAAAAATCCATTTAACGTATAGTCCCCGGGTAGGAGACGTATCAGACATTAAACTGATAAGAACAGATTTTTCTTTCGAAAATTTTTTTATTGTCATCACATCTTTTTTCCAAAAACAAACATGGCTTTAAAGAAACACTCACATTCACAGTCACAGTCATTAATTTCAATAAAATATCTTTAAAACGTCAGACAATACATAACATTTAAGACTTTTTTAAAGAGATAGGACTATTAAAATCTTTTCTGGGTGTTAAAAGGGTAAAAAGCCAATGAGTTTAAGAATAAAACAATGCATGAAGTTTTAAACAATTATAAAACAACAACCTAAATCAATTTAAAAAGTCCTTTATTGTCCAGGGCCGGGGTGAGCCCTTACCAACGTGGCCATCCCCCCACTCTACAGAACAAACTTTTTTATTTTTATTTTTTCCCTGGTGCCCAGCGGAGATCCCCACCCTCCGGCCCGCTGTTCCCGTAGCCGGTGGTGGTCTGGGTGCATCTACGGGCAGCCCGGCACGGTGGCAAGCGGGGACCTCCCTGTGTGACCCCGGCCCCTTCGTCCGAATGATTATGTCCGGTGCCCCTGCAACACCGTTCTGACCATCCGCTCGCGTGCGTGGAGGGGCACCGTAACACGTTTCCCCACCAGCAGGTTCCTGGTGGTCCAGATGGTGTCCTTAATGGCATTTAGGGTGAGCCAGAGCGAGGTGAACTCTTGTGCTGACAACACCCTCAGGCCCAGACCCACCCCCAGGACTGCGAGCTTGTAGTCCATCTGGACCCCACCTGCTGGCAGGCACGGGAAAAACAGGGGACCGGTTCTGGCCCACAGGTCCCTCGCATTACCGCACTCCCAGAGCAGATGTCGAACAGTCTCTGGTAGATTACACCCAGTCTGTGGACAGACTGGGTTCTTGGCCATACCCCGGGAGTGCATTACCGCCCTGACTGGGAGGATCTCATGGGCCACCAACCACGCCAAATCTTTGTGTCTGTTCTGAAGAGCGGGGTGGGCAGCGTTCCTCCATACTTGTTTGGCCTCCTCTAAAGTGAGGCCTGGAACTGGGCTCACTGACTCCTGGTCCTGTACAAGAGAGACAAGAGATTTGTGATTTGTTAAAATATTTACATCTTGAGTCTCTAAAATATATTTCTTTAAAAATGTCTTGATAAAACTGTACTGTTGGGGCAAATTAAAAGATACTGGAGTTTTTAAATCAACTGGTAAAACTTTTAAAAATCTCAGGTAGGACCCCATCCAATATCTGACCATAGCTGTCGTCTTGTTCTCGTTGGATGGGGTCACTGCATAACTAATGTGCAGTGCAGTAAATCGGCTTGTTAAAAACAGTTGTGGGTCTGGGAGGCCTATCCCACCATTTTCTGGTCTTTTCTTTACGACCTCTCTCTTTAGACGTTCCCATTTGGACCCCCACAGGAAATAAAACACGGCCCTCTCCACGTCTGTAAAAAATTGTTTAGGAGGACTAAAAACAGAACATACAATGTTTCTCTTTTAAAGTTCATGCTTTTTAAAACCTTACTGCTCATGGCCCTCACTGTCTCTACAATCAATGTGAGAAGTGTGAGGACTAACATCCGAGCACAGAGTGTTTTATCCCTTTTAAAGTCTTTTAAGTCAGATGTGTTTTTATTGCAAGAGTGTTCTCTGCCCTTTTTAACTAATTACAGAAGGTGGGAGGAACTATGGACCCCAGGACCCTCACTGTGGAGTGGATCAAATTTTAATAAATCAGATGGTGTTGCAATTTTAATAAATAATCCTAACATCTTGGTGAAGGGCAGCACGGTGGTGAGGGACGGACGGGCCATTTTAGCAAATCTGACTTTTTTCGACAGGGATTTTAAGATTCTCAACGTGTATGGTTTTACAGATAAAAATGAAAGGCATGAACTTTTAGAGGTTTTGCAGCCTCACATGCTAGGTAGGGCTCCCCTGGTGGTGGCAGGGGATTTTAATTGTGTTTTAAGCCAAAAGGATAGGAAGAGGGTAGGGGAAGATTTTAAGGTAGATAAAACATCGGTTTTATTGCAGGGTTTAGTGAGAGATTTTAAGTTAGTCGACTGTTTTAAACTAATGCATCAGAGAGAGGAGGGCTTCACCTGGTTCAGTGGTGATGGCACTAAAGCCTCTCGAATCGACTATGTTTTTACAAGAGACTGCCCGCCAACCGATGCTACATTGACCCCCCTGTTCTTTTCTGATCACATGATGCTGTCTTGCACCCTTTCACTGCCCACTGGTGTGACGGTAGGGGGAGGGCTGTGGAAGCTGAACTGTTCCCTTCTCGAGGATGAGGAGGTAGTTAGAGAATATAGGGAGCAGTTTAGCCAATGGCAGACCCTCCAAGACTTTTATGATTCACGTACACAATGGTGGGAGATGGTAAAAGACAGGACAAGGCAATTTTTTAGAAAAATAGGAAAGATGAAAAAAGACAGGGAGAAAAGACGCATGATGGGGCTGCAAAAAAGACTGCAGAGGTATTTTAATCTTTTAAATGAAGGATTGGATTTTAGTCAAGAAATCAAAGAAGTTAAAGAGGAAATGTCAGCTTTAAGTGAAACTCAAAGCAAAGGAGTAATTTTAAGAAGTAGAGAAAGAGATATTGAGGAAGGGGAAAAATGCACCAGATATTTTTTTAAGAAGATTGTTACAAAGGCTAAAGCAATAACATCACTAAAAACAGGTGGGAGGGAAGTGCATACAACAAAAGAAATTTTAAATGGAGTGACGGAATTCTATGAAAGTTTATATTGCAATAAAGAAGTAGAAAACGAGACAATAAAGGAAGTTTTAGAGTTTGTAGAAAAAAAGGTAAGTTGTGAAAATGTGTTTTTATCTCAAGATTTAACCATTTTAGAATTACATACTGCTCTTAAAGGTTTTAAACGAGGGAAGTCCCCAGGAATGGATGGACTCCCCCTGGAGTTTTATGTGACGTTTTGGGATATTTTAGCACATGATTTATTGACGGTTTTTAAGGAATTTGAGACTCTAGACAAACTTCCTGACAGCTTCAGAATAGGGATAGTTTCACTTTTACATAAGAAAGGAGACAAGACTGACCTTAAGACGTGGCGACCAATCACACTTTTAAATTTTGACATTAAACTTTTTAGTAAAATTTTAGCAACACGAATGTCTACTGTTTTAGAGGACGTAATCCACCCGGATCAAGCATGTGCTGTGCCCGGGAGGAAGATCACGGACAGTCTGGTGCTGATTAGAGATGCCATCTGTTTTGCGAGAGACAGAAACATTCGGCTAGCAGTCCTAAATTTAGATTTTGAAAAAGCATTCGACCGGGTCTCGCACAAGTACCTGTTTCAGGTACTGGAAAAAATGGGTTTCCCAGGGAGATTCATAGCTTGGGTGGGATTGCTGTACAACGGCTTAGTCAGCAGAATTCTAGTTAACGGGCATCTTTCCAAAGCTGTAAATATATGCAGCGGCGTCCGTCAGGGGTGTCCTTTATCTCCCCTCCTGTATGTGGCATGTATGGAACCACTGGCACAGATCTTGAGAAGCGATAAATGGATTAAAGGACTAGACGTGCCTGGGACTGGTGGACTGACAGCGACCTGTGTTTTATATATGGATGACGTAACCCTTTTAACAACTGATGTTTTATCTTTACGAAGAGCAATGGACTTGACTGACTGGTACGGTCGGGCCTCAGGCGCTAAACTCAACAGAAGTAAGTCTGAGGCCCTGCTCTTCGGGCCGTGGGGAAACATTGACACAGGAGGACTGGATGTGGATTTTAAAGAAACAGACCTAAAAATTTTAGGAGTTAAATTTGACAAGGAGGGTGGTGGACGGGGAAACTGGACTGACTTGTTAGGGAAAGTTAGGAAAAGACTGGGGTTTTGGGGACAGAGACAGTTGACATTACATGGAAAAGTGTTGATTTTTAAAGCTGTAATTTTACCATTGCTTTTACTTGTATGTTCTGTTTTTAGTCCTCCTAAACTGATAAGAACAGATACTACACTTGATCTTAGCCAAAAGGCCGAGAAGCGATACCGCAATAGACGCAGCCAAAGGGGAGCCGGCGAAGGCGCTGGCTTTCGGGGTGGAGGCTAGCGGGCATTTAACTCTAATATGAAGTAGTATGTAATATGAAGGGTAGAGTGAAAAAAAAGTGTTAAAGTGTTTTAAACATCCAAATCTGTTCGTTTACTTTGTATTTTTTTCCTGTTTTCGAGTAAAAAAGAATTCTTAAATCGAGATGCATTTTCTTAAGCAAAGTGGCTTAGATTTTAAGTCTTGTTTACTGAAATAAATTCTAAAATGTAATAGGTTAAGGCCTAAATCAAGTAAAAATATATGCCAGTGGTTTAAGGGAAATAAACCTAAATTGAGTTTATTATTGCATTAAGTTGGAACAGAAATTAAGTTTATTTTTCTTACCCCACCGGCAGATATTTTTACTTGTTTTAAATATAAACCTGTTGCTTTTTAGAATGTATTTCAATTATTACAACACATAATATCTTAAGCCACTTTGCTTAACAAGTAAATGCATCTCGATTTAAGAATGGTCAGATATTTACTAGAAAACAAGACAAAAACTTCCAAACATGAATTTACAGACGGCTGGAAATTTTAAACAAAATAACTAGACATACCTATTCGGGTCTGCTCCCGTTTGCTGTGATGAAGGGGGTCTTAGTCCAAAGCACATTTTGAGGAATACTTACACATTTTACTTCTTATTTCTTTAGAATTAATTATTATTTATTTTCAATTACAAAGTATGCGATCTGATTTTCTAATCGCGGTGTGTTTTATTCCTCGTTTGCTTGCATGGATTTGCTTTATTTATTTTGCTTGTTGCATTTAAATGCACATTTGATTTGTTGCCGCATTATCCTGTGTTAATGTATTTCAACGTGCTTATAAACAAAAAGTGCGTTATTATAACCAATTATATAGCTGTGAAATATATAAAAGTATTCCCAAAAACCCAGGTAAAAAAGTAAAATAAAAAATAAACCATTTTGATTTAGCAAAAGTTTACAAATAAATGCACTCCCTGTACACAACAAGCACGTCTGGTTACCATTCATGTTTTGCATGATTTAAGTCTCGTCGCATACATGTTTGCGTAAGGATTTGATATTTATTTTTTGTGGAAGTTTATTAAACTAAAAGGCTTTGTATTTTTGCTCCGTGAGCCGCTTGGACGCTGTTTAAATAGTCATCGGGAGTTAACTGTATTTTGCTGTCCTGCAGTTTTTTTCTTTCTTTACGTGTGTATATAAGTGTATGTACCATTTATATAACTATTTCCACATGTAATATCTGAGCGGTGGTTTTTGAGACTTAAACAGAAGGCGAGAGTATGTTTGTGTGTTTTGGTTTATTTTTGGTTCGTCACTGCTTTTAAGAACTATGCACTGATTTGCTGTGTGGTTTGTCCCTTCTGTTAAAAAGTGGATTTAATCTAGTCTCTCCAATTGTGGGTAAATAACCGGTGGGCCGTAAATTTTATCTTTTAAATATTTTTAAGCACTTTCTGTAAAAAATAAATTTGTACTATTTTTGGAGAGTCACGTCTCTGTCTTTAATCCCATCCGAACCAGCAGGGTCCTTTTCATATTTTTGTAACTTTTTTGTTTGTTTATTTTTTCTCTTGGGTTCAATCTATTTTCCTGTGTGAATAAATAACCCAGGTGACCTAGTCGGTTCCTTTTCATACCTTTAACCAAAGGTTACACATGCAAGCAAACGAGGAATAACACATACGATTAGATCATCACGTCACATACTTTGGAATTAATAAGAAACAATTATTCAGTCTAAAGAAATGAGAAGTAAAACGTGTATGTACTTCTTCAAATGGGCACACTTTGGACAACGACCCCCGTCATTACAGTAAAATGTTTCCCTACTTCCGGTCAAAGCCGCCATTTTGTGAAATGGGCATATAGGCGACGCTGGAGCATGCCGCCATTGTCTCTGTTCAACAAAACAATTGTGTTTATATATAGATCTATTCGATTTTTTTTCGATTTCAATCACCGAATACAAGGTACAACACGATGCCATCTGGCCCTTCTCTCTGGTTTATGTTTGTAAGGAAAATAGAGGGCGAAATTCCATTTCAGTCAAACATTCCTTCGTGCCACGCTGCTTTTTTTCTTTGAACGAAAAAAAAACCCGTGTGCTCCGCCTAAGTGCGTTATTATAATTCATTATATAGCTGCGAAATATATAAAAGTATTCCCAGCAAACACAAAACGTTTTTATAACGTTTTTGTATTTGCTGGGTTGGCATCACTTTCTTTAGCTCACACAAAATTCTACCAAAAAACAGCATATCATTTTCTACTAAATAACTGCATACACTGTGGATTAAAAATGTCCGGAATGCGAACCTGGTAAAACCCAGGTAAAAAAAGCAAATAAAAAATAAACCATTTTGATTTAGCAAAAGTTTACAAATAAATGCACTCCCTGTACACAACAAGCACGTCTCGTTACCATTCATATTTTGCGTGATTTAAGTTTCGTCGCATACATTTTGGAATAAAATAAGGCTTTTAATGTATGCAGACTTCATTCTCCATTAAGGGCTTATCAATCATAATGAACGCTGTTAACTATTCTCATTGAATGGTCTAAATCCAATGCTGGTAAAGAAATCAAATGTCCATTTAAACGCAACAAGCAAACAGCTATGCTTCCAGGTCTGTCGACGTTGCTGTGGTTTTTCGACAGCTGTAATATGAAGGGTAGAGTGAAAAAAGTGTTTAAGTGTTTTAACATCCAAATCTGTTCGTTTACTTGCTACTTTTTTCCTGTTTTCGAGTAAAAAAATAATTCTTAAATCGAGATGCATTTTCTTGTTAAGCAAAGTGGCTTAGATTTTAAGTCTTGTTTACTGAAATCAATTCTAAAATGTAATAGGTTAAGGCCTAAATCAAGTAAAAATATATGCCAGTGGGTTAAGGGAAATAAACCTAAATTGAGTTTATTATTGAATTCAGTTGAAACTGAAATTAAGTTTATTTTTCTTACCCCGCCAGCAGATATTTTTACTTGTTTTAAATATAAACCTGTTGATTTTTGTAATTTATTTCAATTATTACAATACATAACATCTTAAGCCACTTTGCGTAACAAGTAAATGCATCTCGATTTAAGAATTGTCAGATATTTACTAGAAAACAAGACAATAACAGCAAGACAGACCTTAATTTACTTTTTTCTTCCAAACATGAATTTACAGACGGCTGGAAATTTTAAATAAAACAACTAGACATACCTATTCGGGTCTGCTCCCGTTTGCTGTGATGAACGGGGTCTTGGTCCAAAGCACATTTTGAGGAATACTTACACATTTTACTTCTTATTTCTTTAGAATTAATTATTATTTATTTTCAATTACAAAGTATGCGATCTGATTTTCTAATCGCGGTGTGTTTTATTCCTCGTTTGCTTGCATGGATTTGCTTTATTTATTTTGCTTGTTGCATTTAAATGCACATTTGATTTGTTGCCGCATTATCCTGTGTTAATGTATTTCAACGTGCTCATAAACAAAAAGTGCGTTATTATAACCAATTATATAGCTGTGAAATATATAAAAGTATTCCCAAAAACCCAGGTAAAAAAGTAAAATAAAAAATAAACCATTTTGATTTAGCAAAAGTTTACAAATAAATGCACTCCCTGTACACAACAAGCACGTCTGGTTACCATTCATGTTTTGCATGATTTAAGTCTCGTCGCATACATGTTTGCGTAAGGATTTGATATTTATTTTTTGTGGAAGTTTATTAAACTAAAAGGCTTTGTATTTTTGCTCCGTGAGCCGCTTGGACGCTGTTTAAATAGTCATCGGGAGTTAACTGTATTTTGCTGTCCTGCAGTTTTTTTCTTTCTTTACGTGTGTATATAAGTGTATGTACCATTTATATAACTATTTCCACATGTAATATCTGAGCGGTGGTTTTTGAGACTTAAACAGAAGGCGAGAGTATGTTTGTGTGTTTTGGTTTATTTTTGGTTCGTCACTGCTTTTAAGAACTATGCACTGATTTGCTGTGTGGTTTGTCCCTTCTGTTAAAAAGTGGATTTAATCTAGTCTCTCCAATTGTGGGTAAATAACCGGTGGGCCGTAAATTTTATCTTTTAAATATTTTTAAGCACTTTCTGTAAAAAATAAATTTGTACTATTTTTGGAGAGTCACGTCTCTGTCTTTAATCCCATCCGAACCAGCAGGGTCCTTTTCATATTTTTGTAACTTTTTTGTTTGTTTATTTTTTCTCTTGGGTTCAATCTATTTTCCTGTGTGAATAAATAACCCAGGTGACCTAGTCGGTTCCTTTTCATACCTTTAACCAAAGGTTACACATGCAAGCAAACGAGGAATAACACATACGATTAGATCATCACGTCACATACTTTGGAATTAATAAGAAACAATTATTCAGTCTAAAGAAATGAGAAGTAAAACGTGTATGTACTTCTTCAAATGGGCACACTTTGGACAACGACCCCCGTCATTACAGTAAAATGTTTTCCCTACTTCCGGTCAAAGCCGCCATTTTGTGAAATGGGCATATAGGCGACGCTGGAGCATGCCGCCATTGTCTCTGTTCAACAAAACAATTGTGTTTATATATAGATCTATTCGATTTTTTTTTCGATTTCAATCACCGAATACAAGGTACAACACGATGCCATCTGGCCCTTCTCTTTGGTTTATGTTTGTAAGGAAAATAGAGGGCGAAATTCCATTTCAGTCAAACATTCCTTCGTGCCACGCTGCTTTTTTTCTTTGAACGAAAAAAAAACCCGTGTGCTCCGCCTATACAATTCGTTTTCCTGTTTATGATTATTTTATGCTTAAAACAAGCAAATAAATCTGCCTAAAGGGTAAGAAAAAAAGTCGTGAACTTTTCCCATAAATACTATTTCAAGAAAAACTGTCCTACCCCACTGGCCGATTTTTTGCTTGTTTAAATTCACTTCGATTGCATATATAAAAATATTGTCTACAAACTAGATCACCGGGCAGATGTTTATCTTTTTAGTATCCACCGAAGACACATGCGAACCTGCATATGGGCCAAACTTTTCCACAATACACATTCGTTGTGTGCACGCGCCATTGTCTTTGTTCAACGCGACAGCGTGCTCCGCCTAAATAATTTGACCCATTTTAACATGGGTTTGTTTCTCGTTGTTGTTTTTTCTTTGAAAACAATCTATATAGCGCTCTCCACAATCGTTTTGGTGTTAGCTTTACGTGGAATAGAAACACACAAAAGTACTGAGCGAACGAGAAACATATTATAGAACGCGCAACATCATATAGATCACGGATTGGAAACCAAACTGGCAACCACGCACAAAAGAAGCAAACTCTGGTTTTAAACTCACCTTATTTGTGCCCGGAAAGCGCCCGAGTCGATGAACGGAGTGGACGGAGCAAGCCTCGCTTCCATTTCCGAAGGTCAAAAATCCATTTAAACTTGTAGTCCCCGGTGTCCACTTGTTCTTGTCCAAAAAGCCGAGAAGCGATACCGCAATGGGAGCCGGAGAAGGCGCTGGCTGTCGGGATGGAGGTTAACGGGTCAGAGGTCTGGCACTGAAGGTCTGGGTCCATTCCTCACCGTGTGCATTTCACTCTATACGTGTAAAAAACATACAAATACATAAAATACATACAGAAACAGTTATCACTTACACAAAAAGAACATGAAGGTAAAGCTTCAGTTAATTTGCCTGCTGATTGCTTTTTGCATGCACATAAAAAACTGAACAAAACTGATATACTAAACAAAATAGGCCCTAAAATTGAGGAACACCAGTTGTATAGCTATTTTTTAAATATGAAATAAGACAATAAATTACAAATAACATTTGAATGCCTGCAGCTTGTTCATGTCCACTCCACAAAAAAAAACAGTGTGACCCTTCTATTTGGTTTCAAGTTTGAAAGTTTCGAACCTATGCAACACTCTTAAGACAAATGCTCCTAAAAAGTACCAAATAAGGGTTCCTCAGCATGTAACCACAGCAGAACCCGTTTTTTGGTACTATATGGAAACTTTTTATAAGGTTCTATAAAGAATCTTGCCTTGAAAAGTGCTCGCCTCAATGGTGCTATAAAAAAACATTAATTTATCAGCTGTCAGGAGTGACATTTTTGTTACTTATCCACTTTTTAATGTATAACACTTGATAAAGATTATTTATTGTCAATTCTTCACATGTTTCAAGCATACAAAGCAATCGAAATACAAGGTGCATCAGCATTCAGTTAATATGCCACCTGGAGCTGGAATCAGCTTTCAGAAGAGATCAGATGTGTTTCAACGGTAGACACTTTTAAATCTAGATGAAAAACACGACGGTTTAACTTTGCATTTACTGAATGATTTAAAACAGTACGAATGAAACAGTATAAAAGAATACAACAGTATGAACCTGTAGCTGGAATCAGCTTTCGGATGAGATCAGATGTGTTTCAACAGTAGGCACTTTTAAACCTAGATTAAAAACACATCAGTTTAACTTTGCATTTACTGAATGATTTAAAACAGTACGAATGAAACAGTATAAAAGAATACAACAGTATGAACCTGTAGCTGGAATCAGCTTTCAAATGAGATCAGATGTGTTTCAACAGTGGGCACTTTTAAACCTAGATTAAAGACACATCGATTTAACTTTGCATTTACTGAAGAATATAAAACAGTACGAATAAAACAGTATAAAAGAATACAACAGTATGATCGGTTTAACTTTGCATTTACTGAATGATTTAAAACAGTACGAATAAAACAGTATAAAAGAATACAACAGTATGAACCTGTAGCTGGAATCAGCTTTCAGATGAGATCAGATGTGTTTCAACAGTAGGCACTTTTAAATCTAGATTTAAAGACACATCGGTTTAACTTTGCATTTACTGAAGAATTTGAAACAGTACGAATGAAACAGTATAAAAGAATACAACAGTATAAACCTGTAGCTGGAATCAGCTTTCAGATGAGATCAGATGTGTTTCAACAGTAGGCACTTTTAAATCTAGATTAAAGACACAACGGTTTAACTTTGCATTTACTGAATAAACAGTACGAATAAAACATTATAAAAGAATACAACAGTATGATCGGTTTAACTTTGCATTTACTGAATGATTTAAAACAGAACGAATAAAACAGTATAAAAGAATACAACAGTATGAACCTGTAGCTGGAATCAGCTTTCAAATGAGATCAGATGTGTTTCAACAGAAGACACTTTTGAATCTAGATTAAAAACACATCGGTTTAACTTTGCATTTACTGAATGATTTAAAACAGTACGAATAAAACAGTATAAAAGAATACAACAGTATGATCGGTTTAACTTTGCATTTACTGAATGATTTAAAACAGTACGAATAAAACAGTATAAAAGAATACAACAGTATGATCGGTTTAACTTTGCATTTACTGAATGATTTAAAACAGTACGAATAAAACAGTATAAAAGAATACAACAGTATGAACCTGTATAGCTGGAATCAGCTTCAGATGAGATCAGATGTGTTTCAACAGTAGGCACTTTCAAATCTAGATTAAAAACACCATCGGTTTAACTTTGCATTTACTGAATGATTTAAAATAAAACAGTATAAAAGAATAAAACAGTATGAACCTTGCCTGTTATAAAGGGAATGAAGCTTACGGTATGGTGCTTACCTGCAGAAATAAAGTACAAAAAGAACACACAGAACTTCAATTTTCAACCTGTTTGTGATTACCACACAATCCCGTCACCTGGCTGTGGTCTTCATTTGGTGAACGGTTCTTCACTCATAATTGACCTATACAAGAAATAGAGAAGAATATTAAGCAATTCTGCTCTTACATTTAGATGTGCCCCAAGAACACAGACACACCGGCTCCAAAATGTTGAAACAGTACATTTCTGTTATTTTAATGTGGCAAATGTGTCAGCTTTAAAAGAATCATACCTTACCTTTTAAACAGGATGCGCACTGCATTAAATACCTTTACTCCCAGCATAAGCAAGCAATTTTCAAAATGCTTTAAAAGTAAATGGTGATTATTTTACTTGTTTGCCTGTTTTTGACTACCATAGAATCCTGTCGCCTGGATTCCAACCTATCATTTTCAGGCTTGTAAAGCAAATAATGAAATACATTATCATTGACTTCCATAGTAGGAAAAAAATATTTTGGAAGTATCGTGATAAATGATGAAGAAAATATTTTGAAAAATGATGGTTAGCACACAGTCGATGGTACCTATTAAATTTCATCATATTTTTTTATTCCTACTATGGAAGTCAATGGTCACTATCTGCTGTGGGTTTACCATCATTCCTCAAAATATCTTCTTTTGTGTTAATCAGAAAAAACGAACGCATACAGGTTTAAAACAACACGAGGATGAGTAAATGATGACAGATTTATCATTATTATAAATTGAAATATTTTCTTACTGCAAGTCATTTAGGTAATCAAGAAAATACTTTACCCGTTGTCTTTGCAAGTTAAACAAATACAGCTTTGCTTCCAGGTCTGTCGACGTTGCTGTGGTTTTTCGACAGCTGTAGTATGAAGGGTAGCGAATGAATGAATACATTGCACAAAAAATCCTTTTTAACTATGCAAATATCTAAAAAGTCTTAAAATAAGATGCATTATTTTGATGAGCAAAAGGACATAAGAAAATAAGCCTAGCCTTTCGGGAGAAAAAACATAAAATTTAAGTGAATTTGGGCTTAAAACAAGCAAATAAATCTGCCAATGGGGTTAGAAACAAATCTAGATTTAAACACCTAATTCAAGAAAAATTGTCTTAGCCCATTGGCAGATTTGTTGGCTTGTTTTAATGTACATTCATGTACAATATTTCGTTTTGTCTTGTATTTCTAAGCATTTTGTACTGCCCAACGTTGTCTAGGTTGTTTAACGGTTGTCATTTTCTTTTAAAAGCTTTATAATTTATTAGTTTGGATGATTGCCATTCCTGAGAACCGCTTACATTGTAAGTAAAAGAATCATCTAAGCATTATTTTGTTGAATGTCTCTTAGACATGTAGCTGTTTGATTGTGGTTCTATTTAATGGCCAGTCTATACTTGGGGAACGGTCAAACGTCTATTAGATTTTCACTGACAGCCCAAATTAAGCCTTGTTTTAGCCTAGACACATATTCGCGGTCTATTAGAAGTTATGTAGTCGTTTAATAGCCGCTTTTTGATGACCAATGCGTTCTTGTGCCGTGGTTAGGCGTCTCTTGGATTTTCCGTAAAAAGACAAACGAATCTATTTTTAACACAAAGGCCAGGGGAGAGCGCGAACGCAGTCCCCCACTATCAGAAATTTTGCAGTCGAGATTCCCACATTTGGGGAATTCGCAAAGGGTCAGCACAACCGGAGTGCAATGGCTGAGCCTCGCCCTGGGTGAACCACCTTCATGATCATGGTATCTCCCCTGCCAGGTAAGTATGAGCAACAGCCTTTGAGGCCAGACGGCCGCATCTTCCTGTGACCGATCGCATCGACGGCGCCCCCGAAGGCCGTCCGACTACCATTTCATTACTGTGTGTGACCAGGTGGAAAGGCGCACGAAGCCAGGTCTGAAACCAAATATTCTTCGAGATCTACCCATTTTCCGTTTCCAGCCCGGTTAAACCGTGCAGAGAGAAAAACGTGAAACAATTTAAATCAAATGGATTTAAATAGCGCATTTCAATATATCGTTTCGTTATTACAAAGTAACTTTACGTGGAATAGAAACAAAGAAATGTACAGAGCAATCGAGAAACAACGAAAGCATAGCAATTTTAGAACGTGGATAAATAAAAACACAAGGGCTCAATGACTTACCCGTTGTCGTTGTGAGTTAAACAAATACAGCTATGCTTCCAGATCTGCCGACGTTGCTGTGGTTCTTCGACAGCTGTAGTACAGTGAAAAAAAAAGTTTTCAGGTGTTTTGAACATCCCAATCTGTCTCGTTCGCTTTTTCAGCTGTGTCGATGATGTTTAAGTCGTCATCGTGTCACCTCCAAAATACGAATGCATACAGGTTGAAAACAACACGAGGATGAATAAATGATGACAGAGTTATCATTATAAATTAAAATATTTTCTTACTGCAAGTCATTTAGGTAATCAAGAAAATACTTTACCCGTTGTCTTAAACAAATACAGCTATGCTTCCAGGCGTGTCGACGTTGCTGTGGTTTTTCGACCGCTGTAGTATGAAGGGTAGTGGAAAAAAAGTTTTCAGGTGTTTTTAACATCCCAAACTGTCTCGTACGATTTTCTTGCGCCTTCAGCTGTGTCGAGGCTGTTTAATTCGTCCTGGTATCACCTCCGCAAACTGTAAGGAAAATAATTAAATACATTACAAAAACATTTCGTTATCAGCGTGTTCATTTCCATGCAAGCTTTTCGTTAAACCAATAATGCCAACGAATACACAGCACTTTTAAAACACACGAATTAAAAAACACTCTGTCATTCACGCACAAAAGAAACAAATTCTGTTTTTTACCTAACTTATTTGTCCCCGAGAAGGGGAGCGCACCGTTCATGGAAACACTGCAATACCACGTCGATGCATGGAGTGGAAGGAGCAAGCTCCGCTTCCATTTCCGAAGGTCAAAAATCCATTTAACGTATAGTCCCCGGGTAGGAGACGTATCAGACATTAAACTGATAAGAACAGATACTACACTTGATCTTAGCCAAAAGGCCGAGAAGCGATACCGCAATAGACGCAGCCAAAGGGGAGCCGGCGAAGGCGCTGGCTTTCGGGGTGGAGGCTAGCGGGCATTTAACTCTAATATGAAGTAGTATGTAATATGAAGGGTAGAGTGAAAAAAAAGTGTTAAAGTGTTTTAAACATCCACATCTGTTCGTTTACTTTGTATTTTTTTCCTGTTTTCGAGTAAAAAAGAATTCTTAAATCGAGATGCATTTTCTTAAGCAAAGTGGCTTAGATTTTAAGTCTTGTTTACTGAAATAAATTCTAAAATGTAATAGGTTAAGGCCTAAATCAAGTAAAAATATATGCCAGTGGTTTAAGGGAAATAAACCTAAATTGAGTTTATTATTGCATTAAGTTGGAACAGAAATTAAGTTTATTTTTCTTACCCCACCGGCAGATATTTTTACTTGTTTTAAATATAAACCTGTTGCTTTTTAGAATTTATTTCAATTATTACAACACATAATATCTTAAGCCACTTTGCTTAACAAGTAAATGCATCTCGATTTAAGAATGGTCAGATATTTACTAGAAAACAAGACAAAAACTTCCAAACATGAATTTACAGACGGCTGGAAATTTTAAACAAAATAACTAGACATACCTATTCGGGTCTGCTCCCGTTTGCTGTGATGAAGGGGGTCTTAGTCCAAAGCACATTTTGAGGAATACTTACACATTTTACTTCTTATTTCTTTAGAATTAATTATTATTTATTTTCAATTACAAAGTATGCGATCTGATTTTCTAATCGCGGTGTGTTTTATTCCTCGTTTGCTTGCATGGATTTGCTTTATTTATTTTGCTTGTTGCATTTAAATGCACATTTGATTTGTTGCCGCATTATCCTGTGTTAATGTATTTCAACGTGCTTATAAACAAAAAGTGCGTTATTATAACCAATTATATAGCTGTGAAATATATAAAA
The DNA here is from genome assembly GCF_027580225.2 of Misgurnus anguillicaudatus. Lineage (NCBI taxonomy): Eukaryota > Metazoa > Chordata > Actinopteri > Cypriniformes > Cobitidae > Misgurnus > Misgurnus anguillicaudatus. Next base: position 1,759,291 of record NW_027395284.1, on the reverse strand, counting down.
GTATTCCCAAAAACCCAGGTAAAAAAGTAAAATAAAAAATAAACCATTTTGATTTAGCAAAAGTTTACAAATAAATGCACTCCCTGTACACAACAAGCACGTCTGGTTACCATTCATGTTTTGCATGATTTAAGTCTCGTCGCATACATGTTTACGTAAGGATTTGATATTTATTTTTTGTGGAAGTTTATTAAACTAAAAGGCTTTGTATTTTTGCTCCGTGAGCCGCTTGGACGCTGTTTAAATAGTCATCGGGAGTTAACTGTATTTTGCTGTCCTGCAGTTTTTTTCTTTCTTTACGTGTGTATATAAGTGTATGTACCATTTATATAACTATTTCCACATGTAATATCTGAGCGGTGGTTTTTGAGACTTAAACAGAAGGCGAGAGTATGTTTGTGTGTTTTGGTTTATTTTTGGTTCGTCACTGCTTTTAAGAACTATGCACTGATTTGCTGTGTGGTTTGTCCCTTCTGTTAAAAAGTGGATTTAATCTAGTCTCTCCAATTGTGGGTAAATAACCGGTGGGCCGTAAATTTTATCTTTTAAATATTTTTAAGCACTTTCTGTAAAAAATAAATTTGTACTATTTTTGGAGAGTCACGTCTCTGTCTTTAATCCCATCCGAACCAGCAGGGTCCTTTTCATATTTTTGTAACTTTTTTGTTTGTTTATTTTTTCTCTTGGGTTCAATCTATTTTCCTGTGTGAATAAATAACCCAGGTGACCTAGTCGGTTCCTTTTCATACCTTTAACCAAAGGTTACACATGCAAGCAAACGAGGAATAACACATACGATTAGATCATCACGTCACATACTTTGGAATTAATAAGAAACAATTATTCAGTCTAAAGAAATGAGAAGTAAAACGTGTATGTACTTCTTCAAATGGGCACACTTTGGACAACGACCCCCGTCATTACAGTAAAATGTTTCCCTACTTCCGGTCAAAGCCGCCATTTTGTGAAATGGGCATATAGGCGACGCTGGAGCATGCCGCCATTGTCTCTGTTCAACAAAACAATTGTGTTTATATATAGATCTATTCGATTTTTTTTCGATTTCAATCACCGAATACAAGGTACAACACGATGCCATCTGGCCCTTCTCTCTGGTTTATGTTTGTAAGGAAAATAGAGGGCGAAATTCCATTTCAGTCAAACATTCCTTCGTGCCACGCTGCTTTTTTTCTTTGAACGAAAAAAAAACCCGTGTGCTCCGCCTAAGTGCGTTATTATAATTCATTATATAGCTGCGAAATATATAAAAGTATTCCCAGCAAACACAAAACGTTTTTATAACGTTTTTGTATTTGCTGGGTTGGCATCACTTTCTTTAGCTCACACAAAATTCTACCAAAAAACAGCATATCATTTTCTACTAAATAACTGCATACACTGTGGATTAAAAATGTCCGGAATGCGAACCTGGTAAAACCCAGGTAAAAAAAGCAAATAAAAAATAAACCATTTTGATTTAGCAAAAGTTTACAAATAAATGCACTCCCTGTACACAACAAGCACGTCTCGTTACCATTCATATTTTGCGTGATTTAAGTTTCGTCGCATACATTTTGGAATAAAATAAGGCTTTTAATGTATGCAGACTTCATTCTCCATTAAGGGCTTATCAATCATAATGAACGCTGTTAACTATTCTCATTGAATGGTCTAAATCCAATGCTGGTAAAGAAATCAAATGTCCATTTAAACGCAACAAGCAAACAGCTATGCTTCCAGGTCTGTCGACGTTGCTGTGGTTTTTCGACAGCTGTAATATGAAGGGTAGAGTGAAAAAAGTGTTTAAGTGTTTTAACCTCTTAAACCCTGAGGACCCAGTCCCGGGTACAAAATTTCGTATTTTGACTCAAATAAAATATTCTTTTAATCTTTAATGGTCCACCATGGACCCCAGTAACACATATGAGATACTGTTTGAAAGCTTAGACTCTCTACTTTCTCCAGATATGCATCACTTTGAGAAATCTTTTACTGTAAGAAAGTTATTTACACTTAATTTACACTATCACCCCCCCCCCCCATAATTTTTTATATGATTTAATATTCACATATTTCATATTTTTCAAGTATGACAAACATGGGCAAGTCTTATATCAAATGAAAGCTCTCATTCTCAGGAATAAGGCTACAGCGTTATTTTTGTTCTATTATCAACACATATCCAACAATAGTTGAATGAATAATAAGGTAAAAAACCGTCTTTTGTAAACATATGGGATAATTGAGTGTGGACTGCCTCAGATAGCACATATAGCCACAAATGATACACCATCTTTTCTCTTAGGTCCTACTCTAAAAAATGAGTCCATTCACAGCATTTTCTTAGGTTGTGTGCATGAATAATCCCTTGTTATTTATTATATGTCCAAAACAAAAAATTAATATTTATATGAAAAATGTATTTTCGGACACTTCAGTAAAATGAAAATAACTTTTAAATGCGACATGCTAAAGAGATCATTCTTTTTTTGGGTGTTTACTGTCTGCTGCTGGTAACAACCAGAACTGTCTGCAGTCTGCTAGAGCACCCAGAACCAGAGTTATACACTATCAGAGGCAGTATTTACAACATATAAAAAGAAAATTTGGTGTTTCATCATATGAAAAACAACATAAATAACACTATTTGTCACAAACAGCAGCTTTTTATGTAACTTCAAAGGGTTTTCTTTAAAATGATATAAAGCAATTGCATTTATTCCACTGTATGTGGTTATGGGAGCACTTCAAATGTTTTTAGGCAGAAATTGTATACAAAAAGGGTATTATTCCTCCCATCAGTTGGAGTAAAATAACTTTTGCATAGATTATGATAGAGAAAAAAATCTTTTTTCCTCTGTAAGCTGGCAATTGCTGGAATCAAACAAAACTGTCTGCAGGGAGCTGAGGCACTCAGGGCCAGAGTTATACACTTTTAAATAAAAACTTTAGAAAAAAAACATCAAAAAGCGCCTATTTATTTTTGTGTTTATTAGAGGACTGACATCACATACAACCATGTTTAGCACTTTCAACAGTGTTTTATGTAATTTCAAAGGGTTTCCTGTAAAATGATACCAAACATTTGTATGTAAACCTCTGCATGTGGGTATGGGAAGCTTTTGAAATTGGGTAGGCCAAATCCAGGCGAAAATCCCCAAAATAGCTTCAGGGTGGAAGAAGTTAAACATCCAAATCTGTTCGTTTACTTGCTACTTTTTTCCTGTTTTCGAGTAAAAAAATAATTCTTAAATCGAGATGCATTTTCTTGTTAAGCAAAGTGGCTTAGATTTTAAGTCTTGTTTACTGAAATCAATTCTAAAATGTAATAGGTTAAGGCCTAAATCAAGTAAAAATATATGCCAGTGGGTTAAGGGAAATAAACCTAAATTGAGTTTATTATTGAATTCAGTTGAAACTGAAATTAAGTTTATTTTTCTTACCCCGCCGGCAGATATTTTTACTTGTTTTAAATATAAACCTGTTGATTTTTGTAATTTATTTCAATTATTACAATACATAACATCTTAAGCCACTTTGCGTAACAAGTAAATGCATCTCGATTTAAGAATTGTCAGATATTTACTAGAAAACAAGACAATAACAGCAAGACAGACCTTAATTTACTTTTTTCTTCCAAACATGAATTTACAGACGGCTGGACATTTTAAATAAAACAACTAGACATACCTATTCGGGTCTGCTCCCGTTTGCTGTGATGAACGGGGTCTTGGTCCAAAGCACATTTTGAGGAATACTTACACATTTTACTTCTTATTTCTTTAGAATTAATTATTATTTATTTTCAATTACAAAGTATGCGATCTGATTTTCTAATCGCGGTGTGTTTTATTCCTCGTTTGCTTGCATGGATTTGCTTTATTTATTTTGCTTGTTGCATTTAAATGCACATTTGATTTGTTGCCGCATTATCCTGTGTTAATGTATTTCAACGTGCTCATAAACAAAAAGTGCGTTATTATAACCAATTATATAGCTGTGAAATATATAAAAGTATTCCCAAAAACCCAGGTAAAAAAGTAAAATAAAAAATAAACCATTTTGATTTAGCAAAAGTTTACAAATAAATGCACTCCCTGTACACAACAAGCACGTCTGGTTACCATTCATGTTTTGCATGATTTAAGTCTCGTCGCATACATGTTTGCGTAAGGATTTGATATTTATTTTTTGTGGAAGTTTATTAAACTAAAAGGCTTTGTATTTTCTCGTTTGGCTCTCAGCGAAGGCGGTCGCATTTTATCTCCTCTCCTCCCCGTACCTTCCCTGCTTTGCTCCTATCGTGTTGTATAGTTTTGTGTCTTAACTTTGAGAGACTCTCTCCGCACTGCTCTTGAAAACTAAAAATCATGGATTTGATCAACTGGTCTCTCAACGCAATTGACACCATATTCTCGACGAGAAGCTTGGGTTCGGGGGAACCTGTCTGCCCTGCCGGAACGTTCGCTGCTGGCTACACGATGGACGCATGGGAGAAGTGGCGGGTCGTGTGTCTGGCGGCTCTTTCCGTGGAGGACGTTGAAGATATCTATCTATTCGGAACCATGATAACCTGGGGTTTGCTGACTGGATTATGCTTTGCCCTGGTTTATCGAGAAATTAAGAAAACGGTGACAGCTGCCAAAAGTCCAAAAAAGCTGCCCGGGATGATTGAAGCGGTGGGCAGAGCGGTCAGCGCTCAGGCTGGGACTATTAACCGCATTTTGGATAACAACTTGGAAATGACCCGCAATATGGATACCATCAAGGAGATGCAAACGGATTTGAAAAACATCAAGGAGATGTTAATGGATTTGAGAAAACTGATGGACCAGAATGGACTAAGAGAGTAGTTGTGTAAAGGAATGCGGCTACTCGCCCCAAGACCAAATAATTGCAATCTTATCTGCTTTCGGCCCCCTTATCCAGCACTGGCCTCGGCCAAGGCCGCTGCTGGAACAACAACTCCCTCGGAAGAGCACTGCAGCGAGACATCTCTTGCATTACCTACCCCCTCTCCCACAGACACCTGATGATTGTTGACTCTGTTTGGACCTAATCAAGGTTGTCTCCATGGCAATTGCTGTGTTAACGCTTTAACAACCTGCGGACTGAGGCACCGAGATTTGGGATGCCGGGCAAAGCGACTCTCTCAAGGCCTACACACACACACGAACTCTTACACACATATATATATATATATGCAATCACCACCCAGTACCCAGATCCCTCGCCTTCGCAGCTTCGTACCCCTCAGCGGGACAGACGGGTCTGTGACCAGCGCCTAACATGGCTGCAGGACCGGATGGCTGCTGGCCTTGCTGGGCTATCTCTACCCCCATTCCTTACCTAACGTGTTGCAAGTTTTGTGTGTTGTTCATGTTGTAAGGTGTACTATGTGCTTATGTTGCTGAGGTGTTTTTTTTTCCCTGTTCCCAGACTGTACTCCCTTTGGAGCATAGTCTGGGGGTTTGTATTTTTTTTTTTTAACCTACCCTCCCTCATGTAATGCTGTATTTCTTCCTAATGCCCTGTCAACCTGTTCTGTCTACCCCTTGTCAGTTCATGTATTGTATGTATGGACAGGTTGATGGATAATTTCACTGGTACTTGTACCATGTGACAATAAAGTGCTTGATTGATTTTTGCTCCGTGAGCCGCTTGGACGCTGTTTAAATAGTCATCGGGAGTTAACTGTATTTTGCTGTCCTGCAGTTTTTTTCTTTCTTTACGTGTGTATATAAGTGTATGTACCATTTATATAACTATTTCCACATGTAATATCTGAGCGGTGGTTTTTGAGACTTAAACAGAAGGCGAGAGTATGTTTGTGTGTTTTGGTTTATTTTTGGTTCGTCACTGCTTTTAAGAACTATGCACTGATTTGCTGTGTGGTTTGTCCCTTCTGTTAAAAAGTGGATTTAATCTAGTCTCTCCAATTGTGGGTAAATAACCGGTGGGCCATAAATTTTATCTTTTAAATATTTTTAAGCACTTTCTGTAAAAAATAAATTTGTACTATTTTTGGAGAGTCACGTCTCTGTCTTTAATCCCATCCGAACCAGCAGGGTCCTTTTCATATTTTTGTAACTTTTTTGTTTGTTTATTTTTTCTCTTGGGTTCAATCTATTTTCCTGTGTGAATAAATAACCCAGGTGACCTAGTCGGTTCCTTTTCATACCTTTAACCAAAGGTTACACATGCAAGCAAACGAGGAATAACACATACGATTAGATCATCACGTCACATACTTTGGAATTAATAAGAAACAATTATTCAGTCTAAAGAAATGAGAAGTAAAACGTGTATGTACTTCTTCAAATGGGCACACTTTGGACAACGACCCCCGTCATTACAGTAAAATGTTTTCCCTACTTCCGGTCAAAGCCGCCATTTTGTGAAATGGGCATATAGGCGACGCTGGAGCATGCCGCCATTGTCTCTGTTCAACAAAACAATTGTGTTTATATATAGATCTATTCGATTTTTTTTTCGATTTCAATCACCGAATACAAGGTACAACACGATGCCATCTGGCCCTTCTCTCTGGTTTATGTTTGTAAGGAAAATAGAGGGCGAAATTCCATTTCAGTCAAACATTCCTTCGTGCCACGCTGCTTTTTTTCTTTGAACGAAAAAAAAACCCGTGTGCTCCGCCTATACAATTCGTTTTCCTGTTTATGATTATTTTATGCTTAAAACAAGCAAATAAATCTGCCTAAAGGGTAAGAAAAAAAGTCGTGAACTTTTCCCATAAATACTATTTCAAGAAAAACTGTCCTACCCCACTGGCCGATTTTTTGCTTGTTTAAATTCACTTCGATTGCATATATAAAAATATTGTCTACAAACTAGATCACCGGGCAGATGTTTATCTTTTTAGTATCCACCGAAGACACATGCGAACCTGCATATGGGCCAAACTTTTCCACAATACACATTCGTTGTGTGCACGCGCCATTGTCTTTGTTCAACGCGACAGCGTGCTCCGCCTAAATAATTTGACCCATTTTAACATGGGTTTGTTTCTCGTTGTTGTTTTTTCTTTGAAAACAATCTATATAGCGCTCTCCACAATCGTTTTGGTGTTAGCTTTACGTGGAATAGAAACACACAAAAGTACTGAGCGAACGAGAAACATATTATAGAACGCGCAACATCATATAGATCACGGATTGGAAACCAAACTGGCAACCACGCACAAAAGAAGCAAACTCTGGTTTTAAACTCACCTTATTTGTGCCCGGAAAGCGCCCGAGTCGATGAACGGAGTGGACGGAGCAAGCCTCGCTTCCATTTCCGAAGGTCAAAAATCCATTTAAACTTGTAGTCCCCGGTGTCCACTTGTTCTTGTCCAAAAAGCCGAGAAGCGATACCGCAATGGGAGCCGGAGAAGGCGCTGGCTGTCGGGATGGAGGTTAACGGGTCAGAGGTCTGGCACTGAAGGTCTGGGTCCATTCCTCACCGTGTGCATTTCACTCTATACGTGTAAAAAACATACAAATACATAAAATACATACAGAAACAGTTATCACTTACACAAAAAGAACATGAAGGTAAAGCTTCAGTTAATTTGCCTGCTGATTGCTTTTTGCATGCACATAAAAAACTGAACAAAACTGATATACTAAACAAAATAGGCCCTAAAATTGAGGAACACCAGTTGTATAGCTATTTTTTAAATATGAAATAAGACAATAAATTACAAATAACATTTGAATGCCTGCAGCTTGTTCATGTCCACTCCACAAAAAAAAACAGTGTGACCCTTCTATTTGGTTTCAAGTTTGAAAGTTTCGAACCTATGCAACACTCTTAAGACAAATGCTCCTAAAAAGTACCAAATAAGGGTTCCTCAGCATGTAACCACAGCAGAACCCGTTTTTTGGTACTATATGGAAACTTTTTATAAGGTTCTATAAAGAATCTTGCCTTGAAAAGTGCTCGCCTCAATGGTGCTATAAAAAAACATTAATTTATCAGCTGTCAGGAGTGACATTTTTGTTACTTATCCACTTTTTAATGTATAACACTTGATAAAGATTATTTATTGTCAATTCTTCACATGTTTCAAGCATACAAAGCAATCGAAATACAAGGTGCATCAGCATTCAGTTAATATGCCACCTGGAGCTGGAATCAGCTTTCAGAAGAGATCAGATGTGTTTCAACGGTAGACACTTTTAAATCTAGATGAAAAACACGACGGTTTAACTTTGCATTTACTGAATGATTTAAAACAGTACGAATGAAACAGTATAAAAGAATACAACAGTATGAACCTGTAGCTGGAATCAGCTTTCGGATGAGATCAGATGTGTTTCAACAGTAGGCACTTTTAAACCTAGATTAAAAACACATCAGTTTAACTTTGCATTTACTGAATGATTTAAAACAGTACGAATGAAACAGTATAAAAGAATACAACAGTATGAACCTGTAGCTGGAATCAGCTTTCAAATGAGATCAGATGTGTTTCAACAGTGGGCACTTTTAAACCTAGATTAAAGACACATCGATTTAACTTTGCATTTACTGAAGAATATAAAACAGTACGAATAAAACAGTATAAAAGAATACAACAGTATGATCGGTTTAACTTTGCATTTACTGAATGATTTAAAACAGTACGAATAAAACAGTATAAAAGAATACAACAGTATGAACCTGTAGCTGGAATCAGCTTTCAGATGAGATCAGATGTGTTTCAACAGTAGGCACTTTTAAATCTAGATTTAAAGACACATCGGTTTAACTTTGCATTTACTGAAGAATTTGAAACAGTACGAATGAAACAGTATAAAAGAATACAACAGTATAAACCTGTAGCTGGAATCAGCTTTCAGATGAGATCAGATGTGTTTCAACAGTAGGCACTTTTAAATCTAGATTAAAGACACAACGGTTTAACTTTGCATTTACTGAATAAACAGTACGAATAAAACATTATAAAAGAATACAACAGTATGATCGGTTTAACTTTGCATTTACTGAATGATTTAAAACAGAACGAATAAAACAGTATAAAAGAATACAACAGTATGAACCTGTAGCTGGAATCAGCTTTCAAATGAGATCAGATGTGTTTCAACAGAAGACACTTTTGAATCTAGATTAAAAACACATCGGTTTAACTTTGCATTTACTGAATGATTTAAAACAGTACGAATAAAACAGTATAAAAGAATACAACAGTATGATCGGTTTAACTTTGCATTTACTGAATGATTTAAAACAGTACGAATAAAACAGTATAAAAGAATACAACAGTATGATCGGTTTAACTTTGCATTTACTGAATGATTTAAAACAGTACGAATAAAACAGTATAAAAGAATACAACAGTATGAACCTGTATAGCTGGAATCAGCTTCAGATGAGATCAGATGTGTTTCAACAGTAGGCACTTTCAAATCTAGATTAAAAACACCATCGGTTTAACTTTGCATTTACTGAATGATTTAAAATAAAACAGTATAAAAGAATAAAACAGTATGAACCTTGCCTGTTATAAAGGGAATGAAGCTTACGGTATGGTGCTTACCTGCAGAAATAAAGTACAAAAAGAACACACAGAACTTCAATTTTCAACCTGTTTGTGATTACCACACAATCCCGTCACCTGGCTGTGGTCTTCATTTGGTGAACGGTTCTTCACTCATAATTGACCTATACAAGAAATAGAGAAGAATATTAAGCAATTCTGCTCTTACATTTAGATGTGCCCCAAGAACACAGACACACCGGCTCCAAAATGTTGAAACAGTACATTTCTGTTATTTTAATGTGGCAAATGTGTCAGCTTTAAAAGAATCATACCTTACCTTTTAAACAGGATGCGCACTGCATTAAATACCTTTACTCCCAGCATAAGCAAGCAATTTTCAAAATGCTTTAAAAGTAAATGGTGATTATTTTACTTGTTTGCCTGTTTTTGACTACCATAGAATCCTGTCGCCTGGATTCCAACCTATCATTTTCAGGCTTGTAAAGCAAATAATGAAATACATTATCATTGACTTCCATAGTAGGAAAAAAATATTTTGGAAGTATCGTGATAAATGATGAAGAAAATATTTTGAAAAATGATGGTTAGCACACAGTCGATGGTACCTATTAAATTTCATCATATTTTTTTATTCCTACTATGGAAGTCAATGGTCACTATCTGCTGTGGGTTTACCATCATTCCTCAAAATATCTTCTTTTGTGTTAATCAGAAAAAACGAACGCATACAGGTTTAAAACAACACGAGGATGAGTAAATGATGACAGAATTATCATTATTATAAATTGAAATATTTTCTTACTGCAAGTCATTTAGGTAATCAAGAAAATACTTTACCCGTTGTCTTTGCAAGTTAAACAAATACAGCTTTGCTTCCAGGTCTGTCGACGTTGCTGTGGTTTTTCGACAGCTGTAGTATGAAGGGTAGCGAATGAATGAATACATTGCACAAAAAATCCTTTTTAACTATGCAAATATCTAAAAAGTCTTAAAATAAGATGCATTATTTTGATGAGCAAAAGGACATAAGAAAATAAGCCTAGCCTTTCGGGAGAAAAAACATAAAATTTAAGTGAATTTGGGCTTAAAACAAGCAAATAAATCTGCCAAAGGGGTTAGAAACAAATCTAGATTTAAACACCTAATTCAAGAAAAATTGTCTTAGCCCATTGGCAGATTTGTTGGCTTGTTTTAATGTACATTCATGTACAATATTTCGTTTTGTCTTGTATTTCTAAGCATTTTGTACTGCCCAACGTTGTCTAGGTTGTTTAACGGTTGTCATTTTCTTTTAAAAGCTTTATAATTTATTAGTTTGGATGATTGCCATTCCTGAGAACCGCTTACATTGTAAGTAAAAGAATCATCTAAGCATTATTTTGTTGAATGTCTCTTAGACATGTAGCTGTTTGATTGTGGTTCTATTTAATGGCCAGTCTATACTTGGGGAACGGTCAAACGTCTATTAGATTTTCACTGACAGCCCAAATTAAGCCTTGTTTTAGCCTAGACACATATTCGCGGTCTATTAGAAGTTATGTAGTCGTTTAATAGCCGCTTTTTGATGACCAATGCGTTCTTGTGCCGTGGTTAGGCGTCTCTTGGATTTTCCGTAAAAAGACAAACGAATCTATTTTTAACACAAAGGCCAGGGGAGAGCGCGAACGCAGTCCCCCACTATCAGAAATTTTGCAGTCGAGATTCCCACATTTGGGGAATTCGCAAAGGGTCAGCACAACCGGAGTGCAATGGCTGAGCCTCGCCCTGGGTGAACCACCTTCATGATCATGGTATCTCCCCTGCCAGGTAAGTATGAGCAACAGCCTTTGAGGCCAGACGGCCGCATCTTCCTGTGACCGATCGCATCGACGGCGCCCCCGAAGGCCGTCCGACTACCATTTCATTACTGTGTGTGACCAGGTGGAAAGGCGCACGAAGCCAGGTCTGAAACCAAATATTCTTCGAGATCTACCCATTTTCCGTTCCCAGCCCGGTTAAACCGTGCAGAGAGAAAAACGTGAAACAATTTAAATCAAATGGATTTAAATAGCGCATTTCAATATATCGTTTCGTTATTACAAAGTAACTTTACGTGGAATAGAAACAAAGAAATGTACAGAGCAATCGAGAAACAACGAAAGCATAGCAATTTTAGAACGTGGATAAATAAAAACACAAGGGCTCAATGACTTACCCGTTGTCGTTGTGAGTTAAACAAATACAGCTATGCTTCCAGATCTGCCGACGTTGCTGTGGTTCTTCGACAGCTGTAGTACAGTGAAAAAAAAGTTTTCAGGTGTTTTGAACATCCCAATCTGTCTCGTTCGCTTTTTCAGCTGTGTCGATGATGTTTAAGTCGTCATCGTGTCACCTCCAAAATACGAATGCATACAGGTTGAAAACAACACGAGGATGAATAAATGATGACAGAGTTATCATTATAAATTAAAATATTTTCTTACTGCAAGTCATTTAGGTAATCAAGAAAATACTTTACCCGTTGTCTTAAACAAATACAGCTATGCTTCCAGGCGTGTCGACGTTGCTGTGGTTTTTCGACCGCTGTAGTATGAAGGGTAGTGGAAAAAAAGTTTTCAGGTGTTTTTAACATCCCAAACTGTCTCGTACGATTTTCTTGCGCCTTCAGCTGTGTCGAGGCTGTTTAATTCGTCCTGGTATCACCTCCGCAAACTGTAAGGAAAATAATTAAATACATTACAAAAACATTTCGTTATCAGCGTGTTCATTTCCATGCAAGCTTTTCGTTAAACCAATAATGCCAACGAATACACAGCACTTTTAAAACACACGAATTAAAAAACACTCTGTCATTCACGCACAAAAGAAACAAATTCTGTTTTTTACCTAACTTATTTGTCCCCGAGAAGGGGAGCGCACCGTTCATGGAAACACTGCAATACCACGTCGATGCATGGAGTGGAAGGAGCAAGCTCCGCTTCCATTTCCGAAGGTCAAAAATCCATTTAACGTATAGTCCCCGGGTAGGAGACGTATCAGACATTAAACTGATAAGAACAGATACTACACTTGATCTTAGCCAAAAGGCCGAGAAGCGATACCGCAATAGACGCAGCCAAAGGGGAGCCGGCGAAGGCGCTGGCTTTCGGGGTGGAGGCTAGCGGGCATTTAACTCTAATATGAAGTAGTATGTAATATGAAGGGTAGAGTGAAAAAAAAGTGTTAAAGTGTTTTAAACATCCACATCTGTTCGTTTACTTTGTATTTTTTTCCTGTTTTCGAGTAAAAAAGAATTCTTAAATCGAGATGCATTTTCTTAAGCAAAGTGGCTTAGATTTTAAGTCTTGTTTACTGAAATAAATTCTAAAATGTAATAGGTTAAGGCCTAAATCAAGTAAAAATATATGCCAGTGGTTTAAGGGAAATAAACCTAAATTGAGTTTATTATTGCATTAAGTTGGAACAGAAATTAAGTTTATTTTTCTTACCCCACCGGCAGATATTTTTACTTGTTTTAAATATAAACCTGTTGCTTTTTAGAATTTATTTCAATTATTACAACACATAATATCTTAAGCCACTTTGCTTAACAAGTAAATGCATCTCGATTTAAGAATGGTCAGATATTTACTAGAAAACAAGACAAAAACTTCCAAACATGAATTTACAGACGGCTGGAAATTTTAAACAAAATAACTAGACATACCTATTCGGGTCTGCTCCCGTTTGCTGTGATGAAGGGGGTCTTAGTCCAAAGCACATTTTGAGGAATACTTACACATTTTACTTCTTATTTCTTTAGAATTAATTATTATTTATTTTCAATTACAAAGTATGCGATCTGATTTTCTGATCGCGGTGTGTTTTATTCCTCGTTTGCTTGCATGGATTTGCTTTATTTATTTTGCTTGTTGCATTTAAATGCACATTTGATTTGTTGCCGCATTATCCTGTGTTAATGTATTTCAACGTGCTTATAAACAAAAAGTGCGTTATTATAACCAATTATATAGCTGTGAAATATATAAAAGTATTCCCAAAAACCCAGGTAAAAAAGTAAAATAAAAAATAAACCATTTTGATTTAGCAAAAGTTTACAAATAAATGCACTCCCTGTACACAACAAGCACGTCTGGTTACCATTCATGTTTTGCATGATTTAAGTCTCGTCGCATACATGTTTGCGTAAGGATTTGATATTTATTTTTTGTGGAAGTTTATTAAACTAAAAGGCTTTGTATTTTTGCTCCGTGAGCCGCTTGGACGCTGTTTAAATAGTCATCGGGAGTTAACTGTATTTTGCTGTCCTGCAGTTTTTTTCTTTCTTTACGTGTGTATATAAGTGTATGTACCATTTATATAACTATTTCCACATGTAATATCTGAGCGGTGGTTTTTGAGACTTAAACAGAAGGCGAGAGTATGTTTGTGTGTTTTGGTTTATTTTTGGTTCGTCACTGCTTTTAAGAACTATGCACTGATTTGCTGTGTGGTTTGTCCCTTCTGTTAAAAAGTGGATTTAATCTAGTCTCTCCAATTGTGGGTAAATAACCGGTGGGCCGTAAATTTTATCTTTTAAATATTTTTAAGCACTTTCTGTAAAAAATAAATTTGTACTATTTTTGGAGAGTCACGTCTCTGTCTTTAATCCCATCCGAACCAGCAGGGTCCTTTTCATATTTTTGTAACTTTTTTGTTTGTTTATTTTTTCTCTTGGGTTCAATCTATTTTCCTGTGTGAATAAATAACCCAGGTGACCTAGTCGGTTCCTTTTCATACCTTTAACCAAAGGTTACACATGCAAGCAAACGAGGAATAACACATACGATTAGATCATCACGTCACATACTTTGGAATTAATAAGAAACAATTATTCAGTCTAAAGAAATGAGAAGTAAAACGTGTATGTACTTCTTCAAATGGGCACACTTTGGACAACGACCCCCGTCATTACAGTAAAATGTTTCCCTACTTCCGGTCAAAGCCGCCATTTTGTGAAATGGGCATATAGGCGACGCTGGAGCATGCCGCCATTGTCTCTGTTCAACAAAACAATTGTGTTTATATATAGATCTATTCGATTTTTTTTCGATTTCAATCACCGAATACAAGGTACAACACGATGCCATCTGGCCCTTCTCTCTGGTTTATGTTTGTAAGGAAAATAGAGGGCGAAATTCCATTTCAGTCAAACATTCCTTCGTGCCACGCTGCTTTTTTTCTTTGAACGAAAAAAAAACCCGTGTGCTCCGCCTAAGTGCGTTATTATAATTCATTATATAGCTGCGAAATATATAAAAGTATTCCCAGCAAACACAAAACGTTTTTATAACGTTTTTGTATTTGCTGGGTTGGCATCACTTTCTTTAGCTCACACAAAATTCTACCAAAAAACAGCATATCATTTTCTACTAAATAACTGCATACACTGTGGATTAAAAATGTCCGGAATGCGAACCTGGTAAAACCCAGGTAAAAAAAGCAAATAAAAATAAACCATTTTGATTTAGCAAAAGTTTACAAATAAATGCACTCCCTGTACACAACAAGCACGTCTCGTTACCATTCATATTTTGCGTGATTTAAGTTTCGTCGCATACATTTTGGAATAAAATAAGGCTTTTAATGTATGCAGACTTCATTCTCCATTAAGGGCTTATCAATCATAATGAACGCTGTTAACTATTCTCATTGAATGGTCTAAATCCAATGCTGGTAAAGAAATCAAATGTCCATTTAAACGCAACAAGCAAACAGCTATGCTTCCAGGGGCCTATACCATGAAGCTGGTTTAGTTGGTTAGCCAGCTTTGTTTAGGATTAGTTTGTGCAAATCCTGGGTTTTGGGTACCATGAAAATAGCTTTTACCAACAAGGCCTGCACATTGGCTTGGTTTTGTCAACCTGAAACTAATCCTGTAACCCTGAGTTTGTTTAACCATTTTCATGGTACGGGCCCCAGGTCTGTCGACGTTGCTGTGGTTTTTCGACAGCTGTAATATGAAGGGTAGAGTGAAAAAAGTGTTTAAGTGTTTTAAACATCCAAATCTGTTCGTTTACTTGCTACTTTTTTCCTGTTTTCGAGTAAAAAAATAATTCTTAAATCGAGATGCATTTTCTTGTTAAGCAAAGTGGCTTAGATTTTAAGTCTTGTTTACTGAAATCAATTCTAAAATGTAATAGGTTAAGGCCTAAATCAAGTAAAAATATATGCCAGTGGGTTAAGGGAAATAAACCTAAATTGAGTTTATTATTGAATTAAGTTGAAACTGAAATTAAGTTTATTTTTCTTACCCCGCCGGCAGATATTTTTACTTGTTTTAAATATAAACCTGTTGATTTTTGTAATTTATTTCAATTATTACAATACATAACATCTTAAGCCACTTTGCGTAACAAGTAAATGCATCTCGATTTAAGAATTGTCAGATATTTACTAGAAAACAAGACAATAACAGCAAGACAGACCTTAATTTACTTTTTTCTTCCAAACATGAATTTACAGACGGCTGGACATTTTAAATAAAACAACTAGACATACCTATTCGGGTCTGCTCCCGTTTGCTGTGATGAACGGGGTCTTGGTCCAAAGCACATTTTGAGGAATACTTACACATTTTACTTCTTATTTCTTTAGAATTAATTATTATTTATTTTCAATTACAAAGTATGCGATCTGATTTTCTAATCGCGGTGTGTTTTATTCCTCGTTTGCTTGCATGGATTTGCTTTATTTATTTTGCTTGTTGCATTTAAATGCACATTTGATTTGTTGCCGCATTATCCTGTGTTAATGTATTTCAACGTGCTCATAAACAAAAAGTGCGTTATTATAACCAATTATATAGCTGTGAAATATATAAAAGTATTCCCAAAAACCCAGGTAAAAAAGTAAAATAAAAAATAAACCATTTTGATTTAGCAAAAGTTTACAAATAAATGCACTCCCTGTACACAACAAGCACGTCTGGTTACCATTCATGTTTTGCATGATTTAAGTCTCGTCGCATACATGTTTGCGTAAGGATTTGATATTTATTTTTTGTGGAAGTTTATTAAACTAAAAGGCTTTGTATTTTTGCTCCGTGAGCCGCTTGGACGCTGTTTAAATAGTCATCGGGAGTTAACTGTATTTTGCTGTCCTGCAGTTTTTTTCTTTCTTTACGTGTGTATATAAGTGTATGTACCATTTATATAACTATTTCCACATGTAATATCTGAGCGGTGGTTTTTGAGACTTAAACAGAAGGCGAGAGTATGTTTGTGTGTTTTGGTTTATTTTTGGTTCGTCACTGCTTTTAAGAACTATGCACTGATTTGCTGTGTGGTTTGTCCCTTCTGTTAAAAAGTGGATTTAATCTAGTCTCTCCAATTGTGGGTAAATAACCGGTGGGCCGTAAATTTTATCTTTTAAATATTTTTAAGCACTTTCTGTAAAAAATAAATTTGTACTATTTTTGGAGAGTCACGTCTCTGTCTTTAATCCCATCCGAACCAGCAGGGTCCTTTTCATATTTTTGTAACTTTTTTGTTTGTTTATTTTTTCTCTTGGGTTCAATCTATTTTCCTGTGTGAATAAATAACCCAGGTGACCTAGTCGGTTCCTTTTCATACCTTTAACCAAAGGTTACACATGCAAGCAAACGAGGAATAACACATACGATTAGATCATCACGTCACATACTTTGGAATTAATAAGAAACAATTATTCAGTCTAAAGAAATGAGAAGTAAAACGTGTATGTACTTCTTCAAATGGGCACACTTTGGACAACGACCCCCGTCATTACAGTAAAATGTTTTCCCTACTTCCGGTCAAAGCCGCCATTTTGTGAAATGGGCATATAGGCGACGCTGGAGCATGCCGCCATTGTCTCTGTTCAACAAAACAATTGTGTTTATATATAGATCTATTCGATTTTTTTTTCGATTTCAATCACCGAATACAAGGTACAACACGATGCCATCTGGCCCTTCTCTCTGGTTTATGTTTGTAAGGAAAATAGAGGGCGAAATTCCATTTCAGTCAAACATTCCTTCGTGCCACGCTGCTTTTTTTCTTTGAACGAAAAAAAAAACCCGTGTGCTCCGCCTATACAATTCGTTTTCCTGTTTATGATTATTTTATGCTTAAAACAAGCAAATAAATCTGCCTAAAGGGTAAGAAAAAAAGTCGTGAACTTTTCCCATAAATACTATTTCAAGAAAAACTGTCCTACCCCACTGGCCGATTTTTTGCTTGTTTAAATTCACTTCGATTGCATATATAAAAATATTGTCTACAAACTAGATCACCGGGCAGATGTTTATCTTTTTAGTATCCACCGAAGACACATGGGAACCTGCATATGGGCCAAACTTTTCCACAATACACATTCGTTGTGTGCACGCGCCATTGTCTTTGTTCAACGCGACAGCGTGCTCCGCCTAAATAATTTGACCCATTTTAACATGGGTTTGTTTCTCGTTGTTGTTTTTTCTTTGAAAACAATCTATATAGCGCTCTCCACAATCGTTTTGGTGTTAGCTTTACGTGGAATAGAAACACACAAAAGTACTGAGCGAACGAGAAACATATTATAGAACGCGCAACATCATATAGATCACGGATTGGAAACCAAACTGGCAACCACGCACAAAAGAAGCAAACTCTGGTTTTAAACTCACCTTATTTGTGCCCGGAAAGCGCCCGAGTCGATGAACGGAGTGGACGGAGCAAGCCTCGCTTCCATTTCCGAAGGTCAAAAATCCATTTAAACTTGTAGTCCCCGGTGTCCACTTGTTCTTGTCCAAAAAGCCGAGAAGCGATACCGCAATGGGAGCCGGAGAAGGCGCTGGCTGTCGGGATGGAGGTTAACGGGTCAGAGGTCTGGCACTGAAGGTCTGGGTCCATTCCTCACCGTGTGCATTTCACTCTATACGTGTAAAAAACATACAAATACATAAAATACATACAGAAACAGTTATCACTTACACAAAAAGAACATGAAGGTAAAGCTTCAGTTAATTTGCTTGCTGATTGCTTTTTGCATGCACATAAAAAACTGAACAAAACTGATATACTAAACAAAATAGGCCCTAAAATTGAGGAACACCAGTTGTATAGCTATTTTTTAAATATGAAATAAGACAATAAATTACAAATAACATTTGAATGCCTGCAGCTTGTTCATGTCCACTCCACAAAAAAAAAACAGTGTGACCCTTCTATTTGGTTTCAAGTTTGAAAGTTTCGAACCTATGCAACACTCTTAAGACAAATGCTCCTAAAAAGTACCAAATAAGGGTTCCTCAGCATGTAACCACAGCAGAACCCGTTTTTTGGTACTATATGGAAACTTTTTATAAGGTTCTATAAAGAATCTTGCCTTGAAAAGTGCTCGCCTCAATGGTGCTATAAAAAAACATTAATTTATCAGCTGTCAGGAGTGACATTTTTGTTACTTATCCACTTTTTAATGTATAACACTTGATAAAGATTATTTATTGTCAATTCTTCACATGTTTCAAGCATACAAAGCAATCGAAATACAAGGTGCATCAGCATTCAGTTAATATGCCACCTGGAGCTGGAATCAGCTTTCAGAAGAGATCAGATGTGTTTCAACGGTAGACACTTTTAAATCTAGATGAAAAACACGACGGTTTAACTTTGCATTTACTGAATGATTTAAAACAGTACGAATGAAACAGTATAAAAGAATACAACAGTATGAACCTGTAGCTGGAATCAGCTTTCGGATGAGATCAGATGTGTTTCAACAGTAGGCACTTTTAAACCTAGATTAAAAACACATCAGTTTAACTTTGCATTTACTGAATGATTTAAAACAGTACGAATGAAACAGTATAAAAGAATACAACAGTATGAACCTGTAGCTGGAATCAGCTTTCAAATGAGATCAGATGTGTTTCAACAGTGGGCACTTTTAAACCTAGATTAAAGACACATCGATTTAACTTTGCATTTACTGAAGAATATAAAACAGTACGAATAAAACAGTATAAAAGAATACAACAGTATAAACCTGTAGCTGGAATCAGCTTTCAGATGAGATCAGATGTGTTTCAACAGTAGGCACTTTTAAATCTAGATTAAAGACACAACGGTTTAACTTTGCATTTACTGAATAAACAGTACGAATAAAACATTATAAAAGAATACAACAGTATGATCGGTTTAACTTTGCATTTACTGAATGATTTAAAACAGTACGAATAAAACAGTATAAAAGAATACAACAGTATGAACCTGTAGCTGGAATCAGCTTTCAGATGAGATCAGATGTGTTTCAACAGTAGGCACTTTTAAATCTAGATTTAAAGACACATCGGTTTAACTTTGCATTTACTGAAGAATTTGAAACAGTACGAATGAAACAGTATAAAAGAATACAACAGTATAAACCTGTAGCTGGAATCAGCTTTCAGATGAGATCAGATGTGTTTCAACAGTAGGCACTTTTAAATCTAGATTAAAGACACAACGGTTTAACTTTGCATTTACTGAATAAACAGTACGAATAAAACATTATAAAAGAATACAACAGTATGATCGGTTTAACTTTGCATTTACTGAATGATTTAAAACAGAACGAATAAAACAGTATAAAAGAATACAACAGTATGAACCTGTAGCTGGAATCAGCTTTCAAATGAGATCAGATGTGTTTCAACAGAAGACACTTTAAAATCTAGATTAAAAACACATCGGTTTAACTTTGCATTTACTGAATGATTTAAAACAGTACGAATAAAACAGTATAAAAGAATACAACAGTATGATCGGTTTAACTTTGCATTTACTGAATGATTTAAAACAGTACGAATAAAACAGTTTAAAAGAATACAACAGTATGATCGGTTTAACTTTAGATTTACTGAATGATTTAAAACAGTACGAATAAAACAGTATAAAAGAATACAACAGTATGAACCTGTATAGCTGGAATCAGCTTCAGATGAGATCAGATGTGTTTCAACAGTAGGCACTTTCAAATCTAGATTAAAAACACCATCGGTTTAACTTTGCATTTACTGAATGATTTAAAATAAAACAGTATAAAAGAATAAAACAGTATGAACCTTACCTGTTATAAAGGGAATGAAGCTTACGGTATGGTGCTTACCTGCAGAAATAAAGTACAAAAAGAACACACAGAACTTCAATTTTCAACCTGTTTGTGATTACCACACAATCCCGTCACCTGGCTGTGGTCTTCATTTGGTGAACGGTTCTTCACTCATAATTGACCTATACAAGAAATAGAGAAGAATATTAAGCAATTCTGCTCTTACATTTAGATGTGCCCCAAGAACACAGACACACCGGCTCCAAAATGTTGAAACAGTACATTTCTGTTATTTTAATGTGGCAAATGTGTCAGCTTTAAAAGAATCATACCTTACCTTTTAAACAGGATGCGCACTGCATTAAATACCTTTACTCCCAGCATAAGCAAGCAAATTTCAAAATGCTTTAAAAGTAAATGGTAATTATTTTACTTGTTTGCCTGTTTTTGACTACCATAGAATCCTGTCGCCTGGATTCCAACCTATCATTTTCAGGCTTGTAAAGCAAATAATGAAATACATTATCATTGACTTCCATAGTAGGAAAAAAAATATTTTGGAATTATCGTGATAAATGATGAAGAAAATATTTTGAAAAATTATGGTTAGCACACAGTCGATGGTACCTATTAAATTTCATCATATTTTTTTATTCCTACTATGGAAGTCAATGGTCACTATCTGCTGTGGGTTTACCATCATTCCTCAAAATATCTTCTTTTGTGTTAATCAGAAAAAACAAACGCATACAGGTTTAAAACAACACGAGGATGAGTAAATGATGACAGAATTATCATTATTATAAATTGAAATATTTTCTTACTGCAAGTCATTTAGGTAATCAAGAAAATACTTTACCCGTTGTCTTTGCAAGTTAAACAAATACAGCTTTGCTTCCAGGTCTGTCGACGTTGCTGTGGTTTTTCGACAGCTGTAGTATGAAGGGTAGCGAATGAATGAATACATTGCACAAAAAATCCTTTTTAACTATGCAAATATCTAAAAAGTCTTAAAATAAGATGCATTATTTTGATGAGCAAAAGGACATAAGAAAATAAGCCTAGCCTTTCGGGAGAAAAAACATAAAATTTAAGTGAATTTGGGCTTAAAACAAGCAAATAAATCTGCCAAAGGGGTTAGAAACAAATCTAGATTTAAACACCTAATTCAAGAAAAATTGTCTTAGCCCATTGGCAGATTTGTTGGCTTGTTTTAATGTACATTCATGTACAATATTTCGTTTTGTCTTGTATTTCTAAGCATTTTGTACTGCCCAACGTTGTCTAGGTTGTTTAACGGTTGTCATTTTCTTTTAAAAGCTTTATAATTTATTAGTTTGGATGATTGCCATTCCTGAGAACCGCTTACATTGTAAGTAAAAGAATCATCTAAGCATTATTTTGTTGAATGTCTCTTAGACATGTAGCTGTTTGATTGTGGTTCTATTTAATGGCCAGTCTATACTTGGGGAACGGTCAAACGTCTATTAGATTTTCACTGACAGCCCAAATTAAGCCTTGTTTTAGCCTAGACACATATTCGCGGTCTATTAGAAGTTATGTAGTCGTTTAATAGCCGCTTTTTGATGACCAATGCGTTCTTGTGCCGTGGTTAGGCGTCTCTTGGATTTTCCGTAAAAAGACAAACGAATCTATTTTTAACACAAAGGCCAGGGGAGAGCGCGAACGCAGTCCCCCACTATCAGAAATTTTGCAGTCGAGATTCCCACATTTGGGGAATTCGCAAAGGGTCAGCACAACCGGAGTGCAATGGCTGAGCCTCGCCCTGGGTGAACCACCTTCATGATCATGGTATCTCCCCTGCCAGGTAAGTATGAGCAACAGCCTTTTGGCGCTTTTCCATTGCATAGTACCCCACGGTTTGGTTTAGTTTGGGTCGGGTCAGCTTACTTTTGGGAGCTTTTCCATTGGGATCACTTCGTAGTACCCGATACTTTTTTTCGTACCACCTCGGTTGGGGTTCCAAGCGACCCGAGCTGATACCAAACGTGACGCGTAAACACTGTAGTTCACTGATTGGTCTGAGAGAATCGTCATCGGCGCCGTCATCCTATTATGTAAAATATTAGCTTTAGCTTAAGCTTGCTGCTAACTTGCGCTGTCTCGAGCAAACATGTTGTCATCTGTGCTCTGTTTTAAGTTTCCAAACACCCTTTTAGCGATTAAAAACGTCCACAGGTTGTGAATCAGGAACACATAAAAGTTTTTTCCAGACTTGCAGTTTGTGGCGGCACATTCGCGACGTGCACGTCAGTATTATTTATGCTTTAATGCAACTTCATTGAGGCTCAGCGGAGCGCCGTCGACAGACGCCACGGGTGTTTGAACAGAAACTGTTATGTGAGAGAGAGGTAGTTATAAACGCGATGTGCAAAGTAAACTTCTATTTGTGGTGGCCAATTTTAATTTTGTGGCGGCACATTCGCGACGTGCACGTCAGTATTATTTATGCTTTAATGCAACTTCATTGAGGCTCAGCGGAGCGCCGTCGACAGACGCCACGGGTGTTTGAACAGAAACTGTTATGTGAGAGAGAGGTAGTTATAAACGCGATGTGCAAAGTAAACTTCTATTTGTGGTGGCCAATTTTAATTTTGTGGCGGCACATTCGCGACGTGCACGTCAGTATTATTTATGCTTTAATGCAACTTCATTGAGGCTCAGCGGAGCGCCGTCGACAGACGCCACGGGTGTTTGAACAGAAACTGTTATGTGAGAGAGAGGTAGTTATAAACGCGATGTGCAAAGTAAACATCTATTTGTGGTGGCCAATTTTAATTTTGTGGCGGACTGATAAATAAATAAATGTATGGGAATGTACAAGGACGCTCTCTCTTGTATGATGTCACAGCCGTATGCAGCGCAAATATAACGACACGCCTATAATTCCTCCCACTGCGAAGTGATACTAAACTCGATGGAAAAGCTAACCACGCCAAAGTGAGGTGAGCTGACCCGACCCAAACTAAACTAAACCGTGGGGTACTATGCAATGGAAAAGCGCCATTTGAGGCCAGACGGCCGCATCTTCCTGTGACCGATCGCATCGACGGCGCCCCCGAAGGCCGTCCGACTACCATTTCATTACTGTGTGTGACCAGGTGGAAAGGCGCACGAAGCCAGGTCTGAAACCAAATATTCTTCGAGATCTACCCATTTTCCGTTTCCAGCCCGGTTAAACCGTGCAGAGAGAAAAACGTGAAACAATTTAAATCAAATGGATTTAAATAGCGCATTTCAATATATCGTTTCGTTATTACAAAGTAACTTTACGTGGAATAGAAACAAAGAAATGTACAGAGCAATCGAGAAACAACGAAAGCATAGCAATTTTAGAACGTGGATAAATAAAAACACAAGGGCTCAATGACTTACCCGTTGTCGTTGTGAGTTAAACAAATACAGCTATGCTTCCAGATCTGCCGACGTTGCTGTGGTTCTTCGACAGCTGTAGTACAGTGAAAAAAAAAGTTTTCAGGTGTTTTGAACATCCCAATCTGTCTCGTTCGCTTTTTCAGCTGTGTCGATGATGTTTAAGTCGTCATCGTGTCACCTCCAAAATACGAATGCATACAGGTTGAAAACAACACGAGGATGAATAAATGATGACAGAGTTATCATTATAAATTAAAATATTTTCTTACTGCAAGTCATTTAGGTAATCAAGAAAATACTTTACCCGTTGTCTTAAACAAATACAGCTATGCTTCCAGGCGTGTCGACGTTGCTGTGGTTTTTCGACCGCTGTAGTATGAAGGGTAGTGGAAAAAAAGTTTTCAGGTGTTTTTAACATCCCAAACTGTCTCGTACGATTTTCTTGCGCCTTCAGCTGTGTCGAGGCTGTTTAATTCGTCCTGGTATCACCTCCGCAAACTGTAAGGAAAATAATTAAATACATTACAAAAACATTTCGTTATCAGCGTGTTCATTTCCATGCAAGCTTTTCGTTAAACCAATAATGCCAACGAATACACAGCACTTTTAAAACACACGAATTAAAAAACACTCTGTCATTCACGCACAAAAGAAACAAATTCTGTTTTTTACCTAACTTATTTGTCCCCGAGAAGGGGAGCGCACCGTTCATGGAAACACTGCAATACCACGTCGATGCATGGAGTGGAAGGAGCAAGCTCCGCTTCCATTTCCGAAGGTCAAAAATCCATTTAACGTATAGTCCCCGGGTAGGAGACGTATCAGACATTAAACTGATAAGAACAGATTTTTCTTTCGAAAATTTTTTTATTGTCATCACATCTTTTTTCCAAAAACAAACATGGCTTTAAAGAAACACTCACATTCACAGTCACAGTCATTAATTTCAATAAAATATCTTTAAAACGTCAGACAATACATAACATTTAAGACTTTTTTAAAGAGATAGGACTATTAAAATCTTTTCTGGGTGTTAAAAGGGTAAAAAGCCAATGAGTTTAAGAATAAAACAATGCATGAAGTTTTAAACAATTATAAAACAACAACCTAAATCAATTTAAAAAGTCCTTTATTGTCCAGGGCCGGGGTGAGCCCTTACCAACGTGGCCATCCCCCCACTCTACAGAACAAACTTTTTTATTTTTATTTTTTCCCTGGTGCCCAGCGGAGATCCCCACCCTCCGGCCCGCTGTTCCCGTAGCCGGTGGTGGTCTGGGTGCATCTACGGGCAGCCCGGCACGGTGGCAAGCGGGGACCTCCCTGTGTGACCCCGGCCCCTTCGTCCGAATGATTATGTCCGGTGCCCCTGCAACACCGTTCTGACCATCCGCTCGCGTGCGTGGAGGGGCACCGTAACACGTTTCCCCACCAGCAGGTTCCTGGTGGTCCAGATGGTGTCCTTAATGGCATTTAGGGTGAGCCAGAGCGAGGTGAACTCTTGTGCTGACAACACCCTCAGGCCCAGACCCACCCCCAGGACTGCGAGCTTGTAGTCCATCTGGACCCCACCTGCTGGCAGGCACGGGAAAAACAGGGGACCGGTTCTGGCCCACAGGTCCCTCGCATTACCGCACTCCCAGAGCAGATGTCGAACAGTCTCTGGTAGATTACACCCAGTCTGTGGACAGACTGGGTTCTTGGCCATACCCCGGGAGTGCATTACCGCCCTGACTGGGAGGATCTCATGGGCCACCAACCACGCCAAATCTTTGTGTCTGTTCTGAAGAGCGGGGTGGGCAGCGTTCCTCCATACTTGTTTGGCCTCCTCTAAAGTGAGGCCTGGAACTGGGCTCACTGACTCCTGGTCCTGTACAAGAGAGACAAGAGATTTGTGATTTGTTAAAATATTTACATCTTGAGTCTCTAAAATATATTTCTTTAAAAATGTCTTGATAAAACTGTACTGTTGGGGCAAATTAAAAGATACTGGAGTTTTTAAATCAACTGGTAAAACTTTTAAAAATCTCAGGTAGGACCCCATCCAATATCTGACCATAGCTGTCGTCTTGTTCTCGTTGGATGGGGTCACTGCATAACTAATGTGCAGTGCAGTAAATCGGCTTGTTAAAAACAGTTGTGGGTCTGGGAGGCCTATCCCACCATTTTCTGGTCTTTTCTTTACGACCTCTCTCTTTAGACGTTCCCATTTGGACCCCCACAGGAAATAAAACACGGCCCTCTCCACGTCTGTAAAAAATTGTTTAGGAGGACTAAAAACAGAACATACAATGTTTCTCTTTTAAAGTTCATGCTTTTTAAAACCTTACTGCTCATGGCCCTCACTGTCTCTACAATCAATGTGAGAAGTGTGAGGACTAACATCCGAGCACAGAGTGTTTTATCCCTTTTAAAGTCTTTTAAGTCAGATGTGTTTTTATTGCAAGAGTGTTCTCTGCCCTTTTTAACTAATTACAGAAGGTGGGAGGAACTATGGACCCCAGGACCCTCACTGTGGAGTGGATCAAATTTTAATAAATCAGATGGTGTTGCAATTTTAATAAATAATCCTAACATCTTGGTGAAGGGCAGCACGGTGGTGAGGGACGGACGGGCCATTTTAGCAAATCTGACTTTTTTCGACAGGGATTTTAAGATTCTCAACGTGTATGGTTTTACAGATAAAAATGAAAGGCATGAACTTTTAGAGGTTTTGCAGCCTCACATGCTAGGTAGGGCTCCCCTGGTGGTGGCAGGGGATTTTAATTGTGTTTTAAGCCAAAAGGATAGGAAGAGGGTAGGGGAAGATTTTAAGGTAGATAAAACATCGGTTTTATTGCAGGGTTTAGTGAGAGATTTTAAGTTAGTCGACTGTTTTAAACTAATGCATCAGAGAGAGGAGGGCTTCACCTGGTTCAGTGGTGATGGCACTAAAGCCTCTCGAATCGACTATGTTTTTACAAGAGACTGCCCGCCAACCGATGCTACATTGACCCCCCTGTTCTTTTCTGATCACATGATGCTGTCTTGCACCCTTTCACTGCCCACTGGTGTGACGGTAGGGGGAGGGCTGTGGAAGCTGAACTGTTCCCTTCTCGAGGATGAGGAGGTAGTTAGAGAATATAGGGAGCAGTTTAGCCAATGGCAGACCCTCCAAGACTTTTATGATTCACGTACACAATGGTGGGAGATGGTAAAAGACAGGACAAGGCAATTTTTTAGAAAAATAGGAAAGATGAAAAAAGACAGGGAGAAAAGACGCATGATGGGGCTGCAAAAAAGACTGCAGAGGTATTTTAATCTTTTAAATGAAGGATTGGATTTTAGTCAAGAAATCAAAGAAGTTAAAGAGGAAATGTCAGCTTTAAGTGAAACTCAAAGCAAAGGAGTAATTTTAAGAAGTAGAGAAAGAGATATTGAGGAAGGGGAAAAATGCACCAGATATTTTTTTAAGAAGATTGTTACAAAGGCTAAAGCAATAACATCACTAAAAACAGGTGGGAGGGAAGTGCATACAACAAAAGAAATTTTAAATGGAGTGACGGAATTCTATGAAAGTTTATATTGCAATAAAGAAGTAGAAAACGAGACAATAAAGGAAGTTTTAGAGTTTGTAGAAAAAAAGGTAAGTTGTGAAAATGTGTTTTTATCTCAAGATTTAACCATTTTAGAATTACATACTGCTCTTAAAGGTTTTAAACGAGGGAAGTCCCCAGGAATGGATGGACTCCCCCTGGAGTTTTATGTGACGTTTTGGGATATTTTAGCACATGATTTATTGACGGTTTTTAAGGAATTTGAGACTCTAGACAAACTTCCTGACAGCTTCAGAATAGGGATAGTTTCACTTTTACATAAGAAAGGAGACAAGACTGACCTTAAGACGTGGCGACCAATCACACTTTTAAATTTTGACATTAAACTTTTTAGTAAAATTTTAGCAACACGAATGTCTACTGTTTTAGAGGACGTAATCCACCCGGATCAAGCATGTGCTGTGCCCGGGAGGAAGATCACGGACAGTCTGGTGCTGATTAGAGATGCCATCTGTTTTGCGAGAGACAGAAACATTCGGCTAGCAGTCCTAAATTTAGATTTTGAAAAAGCATTCGACCGGGTCTCGCACAAGTACCTGTTTCAGGTACTGGAAAAAATGGGTTTCCCAGGGAGATTCATAGCTTGGGTGGGATTGCTGTACAACGGCTTAGTCAGCAGAATTCTAGTTAACGGGCATCTTTCCAAAGCTGTAAATATATGCAGCGGCGTCCGTCAGGGGTGTCCTTTATCTCCCCTCCTGTATGTGGCATGTATGGAACCACTGGCACAGATCTTGAGAAGCGATAAATGGATTAAAGGACTAGACGTGCCTGGGACTGGTGGACTGACAGCGACCTGTGTTTTATATATGGATGACGTAACCCTTTTAACAACTGATGTTTTATCTTTACGAAGAGCAATGGACTTGACTGACTGGTACGGTCGGGCCTCAGGCGCTAAACTCAACAGAAGTAAGTCTGAGGCCCTGCTCTTCGGGCCGTGGGGAAACATTGACACAGGAGGACTGGATGTGGATTTTAAAGAAACAGACCTAAAAATTTTAGGAGTTAAATTTGACAAGGAGGGTGGTGGACGGGGAAACTGGACTGACTTGTTAGGGAAAGTTAGGAAAAGACTGGGGTTTTGGGGACAGAGACAGTTGACATTACATGGAAAAGTGTTGATTTTTAAAGCTGTAATTTTACCATTGCTTTTACTTGTATGTTCTGTTTTTAGTCCTCCTAAACTGATAAGAACAGATACTACACTTGATCTTAGCCAAAAGGCCGAGAAGCGATACCGCAATAGACGCAGCCAAAGGGGAGCCGGCGAAGGCGCTGGCTTTCGGGGTGGAGGCTAGCGGGCATTTAACTCTAATATGAAGTAGTATGTAATATGAAGGGTAGAGTGAAAAAAAAGTGTTAAAGTGTTTTAAACATCCAAATCTGTTCGTTTACTTTGTATTTTTTTCCTGTTTTCGAGTAAAAAAGAATTCTTAAATCGAGATGCATTTTCTTAAGCAAAGTGGCTTAGATTTTAAGTCTTGTTTACTGAAATAAATTCTAAAATGTAATAGGTTAAGGCCTAAATCAAGTAAAAATATATGCCAGTGGTTTAAGGGAAATAAACCTAAATTGAGTTTATTATTGCATTAAGTTGGAACAGAAATTAAGTTTATTTTTCTTACCCCACCGGCAGATATTTTTACTTGTTTTAAATATAAACCTGTTGCTTTTTAGAATGTATTTCAATTATTACAACACATAATATCTTAAGCCACTTTGCTTAACAAGTAAATGCATCTCGATTTAAGAATGGTCAGATATTTACTAGAAAACAAGACAAAAACTTCCAAACATGAATTTACAGACGGCTGGAAATTTTAAACAAAATAACTAGACATACCTATTCGGGTCTGCTCCCGTTTGCTGTGATGAAGGGGGTCTTAGTCCAAAGCACATTTTGAGGAATACTTACACATTTTACTTCTTATTTCTTTAGAATTAATTATTATTTATTTTCAATTACAAAGTATGCGATCTGATTTTCTAATCGCGGTGTGTTTTATTCCTCGTTTGCTTGCATGGATTTGCTTTATTTATTTTGCTTGTTGCATTTAAATGCACATTTGATTTGTTGCCGCATTATCCTGTGTTAATGTATTTCAACGTGCTTATAAACAAAAAGTGCGTTATTATAACCAATTATATAGCTGTGAAATATATAAAAGTATTCCCAAAAACCCAGGTAAAAAAGTAAAATAAAAAATAAACCATTTTGATTTAGCAAAAGTTTACAAATAAATGCACTCCCTGTACACAACAAGCACGTCTGGTTACCATTCATGTTTTGCATGATTTAAGTCTCGTCGCATACATGTTTGCGTAAGGATTTGATATTTATTTTTTGTGGAAGTTTATTAAACTAAAAGGCTTTGTATTTTTGCTCCGTGAGCCGCTTGGACGCTGTTTAAATAGTCATCGGGAGTTAACTGTATTTTGCTGTCCTGCAGTTTTTTTCTTTCTTTACGTGTGTATATAAGTGTATGTACCATTTATATAACTATTTCCACATGTAATATCTGAGCGGTGGTTTTTGAGACTTAAACAGAAGGCGAGAGTATGTTTGTGTGTTTTGGTTTATTTTTGGTTCGTCACTGCTT
Source organism: Misgurnus anguillicaudatus (assembly GCF_027580225.2). Classification (NCBI taxonomy): domain Eukaryota; kingdom Metazoa; phylum Chordata; class Actinopteri; order Cypriniformes; family Cobitidae; genus Misgurnus; species Misgurnus anguillicaudatus. The sequence goes on along the minus strand of NW_027395284.1, from coordinate 1,729,142 downwards.
TTAAGAACTATGCACTGATTTGCTGTGTGGTTTGTCCCTTCTGTTAAAAAGTGGATTTAATCTAGTCTCTCCAATTGTGGGTAAATAACCGGTGGGCCGTAAATTTTATCTTTTAAATATTTTTAAGCACTTTCTGTAAAAAATAAATTTGTACTATTTTTGGAGAGTCACGTCTCTGTCTTTAATCCCATCCGAACCAGCAGGGTCCTTTTCATATTTTTGTAACTTTTTTGTTTGTTTATTTTTTCTCTTGGGTTCAATCTATTTTCCTGTGTGAATAAATAACCCAGGTGACCTAGTCGGTTCCTTTTCATACCTTTAACCAAAGGTTACACATGCAAGCAAACGAGGAATAACACATACGATTAGATCATCACGTCACATACTTTGGAATTAATAAGAAACAATTATTCAGTCTAAAGAAATGAGAAGTAAAACGTGTATGTACTTCTTCAAATGGGCACACTTTGGACAACGACCCCCGTCATTACAGTAAAATGTTTCCCTACTTCCGGTCAAAGCCGCCATTTTGTGAAATGGGCATACCCAGCTAACAAATTTAGGTTCTAAAAACGTTTTCCAAACGTTCTATTTTGGTTGTGGGAACGTTGTTTTGGAACGTTATTTAAACGTTAAAATGTCCAGTTTTCTTGTCGTGATTATAACGTTATTTAAAGGTTCTAAAAACGTTCTATATAACGTTTTCCTAACTATATTTTCACCCATTATACAACGTTCTTAGAACATTTATTTATAACGTTCTTAAAACGTTAAAATGTCCAGTTTTCTTTTCGTAATTATAACGTTATTTAAAGGTTCTAAAAACGTTCCATATAACGTTTTCCTAACTTTATTTTCACCCATTATAGAACGTTCTTAAAACATTTATTTATAACGTTCTTAAAACGTTAAAATGTCCAGTTTTCTTGTCGTGATTATAACGTTATTTAAAGGTTCTAAAAACGTTCCATATAACGTTTTCCTAACTTTATTTTCACCCATTATAGAACGTTCTTAAAACATTTATTTATAACGTTCTTAAAACGTTAAAATGTCCAGTTCTCTTTTCGTGATTAGAACGTTATTTAAAGGTTCTAAACACGTTCCATATAACGTTTTCCTAACTTTATTTTCACCCATTATAGAACGTTCTTTAAACATTTCTTTGTAATGTTCTTAAAACGTTAAAATGTCCAGTTTTCTTGTCGTGATTAGAACGTTATTTAAAGGTTCTAAAAACGTTTCATATAACGTTTTCCTAACTTTATTCTCACCCATAATACAACGTTCTTAGAACATTTATTTTTAACATTCTTAAAACGTTAAATTGACCAGTTTTCTTTTCGTGATTAGAACGTTATTTAAAGGTTCTAAAAACGTTTCATATAACGTTTTCCTAACTTTTTCCTCATCCATAATACATCGTTCTTAGAACATTTATTTTTAACATTCTTAAAACGTCAAAATGTCCAGTTTTCTTGTCATGATTAGAACGTTATTTAAAGGTTACAAAAACATTTTTCACAACATTCACATACTGTATAACATTCTTTTAATGGTTATTTTTAAATTATATCAACAATATAGTTATCATTTTAAACATTTGTGTTCAAAGGTTATAAAAAGTTTCTTACAATATTTTCAAAACTTTATTTTCACAAATATAATATTCTTTTAACATTAATTTTTATAATCCAAAACAATACAATATCCAGCTTTCTTACTTTCCATTATTTAAAGGTTACAAAACATTTTTGAGCATTTCACCAACTTTATGTCTTAGTACAATATCCTTGCAAAAATGTTTAACAAACATCAATTTAATTCAATTCAATTATATTTATACAGTGCTTTTCACAATAGTTCATCATACCAAATCATCTGTACATGTAATAGAATATAAGACGACACAGAAAAGCAAAGAACCTCAAAGTTTTAAATACAGTTAAGGATGGAGTATTTGAGGTTACATGGAGTTATTTCTTATATAAATAATATAATAAGAATTACTCCATTCCAAGCTAAATTATGAACATACAGTAATAGAACAGTGATAGAACAGTGTATGTAATATACTCCAACTCCAAACTATATACCAGTATTAACATAATTTTCTAAAGACGTTATAAGGTTAATATCAGCAGTTTCCTAGTAAGCAAGCCACACAGAAACATTGGTCAAGGGGGAAACTTCTTCAGGGAGACAGAAATAAAAACCCAGTGAGAAAACCAGGCTTAGCCAGGAGGTGCAGTTCCCATCTTACATGTTACAGCTGTAGTGTGGTGCAGTTTGTAACCGAGGAAAGAGACCCTGTTATTAATTTCAGCTACAACATATGTTACGGTAATGTAGTATAGAATTTAGTATATACTATGCTATATAATACTAACACATATAAATATAAATATATACATATATACATATAAACATATAAACATATATATATTCAGGCGTCACAGTTCGGTACAATGGAGGTAAAAGCAAAATAAAAAAGTGAGGTATGCAGAAGAGCATCTCTAAACCCACAACACGCCGAACCTTGAGGTGGATGGGCTACAGCAGCAGAAGACCACACCGGGTGTCACTCCTGACAGTAAAGAATAGGAAAACGAGGCTACAATTCGCACAAGCTCACCAAAATTGGACAAAAGAAGATTGGAAAAACGTTTCCTGCTCTGATGAGTCTCGATTTCTGCTGCGACATTCTGATGGTAGGGTCAGAATTTGGCGTCAACAACATGAGAATGTGGATCCATCCTGCCTTGTATCAATGTTCAAGCTGCTGGTGCTGGTGTAATGGTGTGGGGGATATTCTCTTGGCACGCTTTGGGCCCATTAGTACCAATTGAGCATCGTGTCAATGCCACAGCCTACCTGAGCATTGATTCTGACCATGTACATCCCTTTATGACCACAGTGTACCCATCTTCGGATGTCTACTTCCGGCAGAATAAATAATCTCAGACTGGTTTCTTGAACATGACAGTGAGTTCACTGTACTTAAATGGCCTCCACAGTCACCAGATCTCAACCCAATAGAGCACCTTTGGGATGTGGTGGAACTGGAGATTCGCTTCATGGATGTGTAGCCAACGTGTCTACAGCAACTGCATGATGGTATCATGTGAATATGGACCAAAACCTCTGAGGAATTTTTCCAGTACCTCGTTGAATCTATGCCACGAAGGATTAAGGCAGTTCTGAAGGCAAAAGGGGGTCCAACCCGGTACTAGTAAGCTGTACCTAATAAGGTGGCCGGTGAGTATATGTGAGCAGTCATCAATTTAGCAGCATGAGGATGGGCATCAGGCGGATGAATGGTGGGATGAGCATCCCTCCAAATTGGAATTGGACCTGTCCGTCTCAGATTTCCTCGGTGAACAAGGATGAGACAGGGAAACAGAAACAAGGTGCAATTAGTAAAGAGGCCCATCACATGTAGTGTTAAAGGCATTCATACAGTATAATAGATGCGGCATAAGTATGTATAGGAGATGAAGTAGGTAAATGCTTGGTTAAAGAGATAAGTCTTAGGCGGGGCAATAGTTTACTCTTTTATTTGTTCATTTTTTACTCATTTATTAAAAGTCACTTGATTTGTGGACAAAAAAGAAGCTGATTTAGAAGGCAACACTGTCATGACCACAACCTTCTTAAAACTGATGCTAATAATCGGAGCGCGCCATTAAAGGGACACTTCACCCATTTGCATTAAGCTTTGTATAGTCAGAATATGACTTACCCTTGTTCCTCGATGTGGAACATACTTTAAGGTGTCTGCAATGAAGGCGCAACCAGGTTCGACTTTTTGTGAAATGCAGAATAGATCATTTAATAACACAATATAGCTTGAGTAAAAGTGTGATTATAGCTTTTTATAGAAAATGTTTATTCTGTTTCTCGAATCTGACTGGCTGAGAGTCTTTTCCAACCGCCAGAGATATTCCACCAGTACCATCCCGTGAACTGCTTTACCATTTCTATCATTTGCCACTGGTCATTTTAAAATTAGTAATGGAGGCTTGAAGCCGTACAATTACATATTTGCGATTGGATAATGCAGCCACCAGAGCAGACTGTCTAGGACAGTGTTTCCCAACCCTGGTCCTCGGGCACACCCTCCCAGAAAGTTTTAGATGTCTCCTTATTTAAAACACCTGATTCGACTTTCTTTTCTTTCTTTCTTTTTTAACGGCATACCAGCTTCAAAGGCTATATTCATGGCGAGAATACAGTATAATTAAATCAAAGGAAGATTAAAATAGATGTTTCAAATTTATTTCCTCTAAAAATCTTAAAACCATGCTTGGGCTCACTTGATTAAAAACCTTTTTAAAACTATCAACAGAGTAAAAACGATTTCTCACAGGAGTAAATGTAATACAGTCTAAAAGGATATGTTTAATGGACAATGGATTTTGACAAGATGAACAATTTGGATGGTTTTACCCGATTCGACTCATCAGCCTCCTTCTAAAATGGTAAACATGTGCCCCTAACAAGCTGATGAGTTAAATCAGGTGTGTTAAATAAGGAGACATCTAAAGCTTTCTGGGAGGGCGTGCCCGAGGACCAGGGTTGGGAAACACTGGTCTAGGACTAGCCTTAAGTCTTGTCTGTGAAAACAGGGTTTGTGTGTAAATTCATGTCAGACACTTAAAACAAGTGCGAAAGTACTAGGATAAACAAGTGCATACAGAATAGTATGTAATTTTTTTGTGTCACGCTCTTCCCTCTTTCTTGTCACATGCAATAAAAACTCATCCGTATCAGGAATCCATAGCAGAAGCAAGTAGTTTGGCACTAATGAGTCAAACTAATGTTTAATATTGCTCTAGTAGTTGTGTGATTTGGCTTTATAGCAGCGTGCTGTAGGCTTGCCGCGATGGTCGGTGATAACCGGTGCTTCAGCCTCTCACCGGTTAGATCACTTGCCCACCGCGACACCGTCTTTCACCGTCGTTTTGATATTTTCGTGTAATTAAATCATTTAGTTTCGTTAGAGAGAGCAAACGCTTACAACTGAGTGTGTATGCTGACAGCGGAGCTGAACGCACATCACGTCACAGAGCAGCAGGTGTCAGATTTCATTTATTCCTGTCAGAGTGTGCGAGGCAAGCTGACTGACTAGATGATGACAGAAGCCGCGTGCTTACTCGTTGTTGTTATAATATACATATATGATGTCTAATATAACCGAGATCGTTTTGTTCTTGTGTTTTTCATCAAGAAAAATAATAAACCCATCATTCAAGCAGCGCTATATGGCGAAGTAGCCGGTTGCTCTGCTTGGGACTGGCGGGTTCTGTGAGAATTACCTGCACACATTGACTCAAGCACTTAATTAAACCAGCTGTTGCGCTCGCATTGCACGCAAATTCATACGCGATTTAACGCAGCGTACGCAAGCACTGCATTTAAACAGTTGCGTAATTCAAAAGTGAAAGTAAAATGTGCACGTCTGCATGCGCATTTATAAGCCCCTCCCACACGGTGAAACCGGGATTACCGGGTTTGTGACGCGCCGATTAACCGGTGGGAAAATTCTGTCACCGCGGCAACCCTAGCGTGCTGATATAGTTTGTAAAAACAAACTGGTATAGAATGATATAAAATGATGCGCTGTCATTTGTACAACTGTAACAATAGAAGAGAATGGGGTTGGCGTTTACTAATGATGATATGTTTGTTATCGTTTACTTTAGTACTTATGCTTGTTTTTTAATTGTCTTTGACATGTATAAATACACAGTTTCCCAGACAGGGCTTATCCAGAATAGTCCCAGACCAAATAAGTCCCAGACTAAAATGCATGTTTGAGCTGCCTTAAAGGTGTAGCGGAGGATTTTCTCAAATTTTTGAAAAGAACCGACTTCTTCACTTTTTAAAAAAATGCAATTGCGAAACACTCCTGATTGACAACTAGGAGGACCAATAGTCTTGATGATCCACCCGGAAAAAGAAAATCCTCCGCAATACCTTTAATTTAAAAACATCTTGCACTGATATATTTTAACATGTTTTGTCTTAAGATTCACCCCAGTACTGGTTTTTGTAAGGTATGTTTGTAAAAAACTACTATTATCCTAATTAGAGCTGGGCATAGATTAATCTAGATTAATCACATGCAAAATAAAAGTTATTTTTTGCATAATATATGAGTTTGTGCTGTGTGTAATAATTATGTTTAAATAAATACACACACATTCATGTATGTATTTAAGAAACATTTACAAGTGTATATACAGTCTTGTTCAAAATAATAGCAGTACAATGTGACTAACCAGAATAATCAAGGTTTTTAGTATATTTTTTTATTGCTACGTGGCAAACAAGTTACCAGTAGGTTCAGCAGATTCTCAGAAAACAAATGAGACCCAGCATTCATGATATGCACGCTCTTAAGGCTGTGCAATTGGGCAAGTAGTTGAATTAGTTGAAAGGGGTGTGTTCAAAAAAATAGCAGTGTGGCATTCAATCACTGAGGTCATCAATTTTGTGAAGAAACAGGTGTGAATCAGGTGGCCCCTATTTAAGGATGAAGCCAACACTTGTTGAACATGCATTTGAAAGCTGAGGAAAATGGGTCGTTCAAGACATTGTTCAGAAGAACAGTGTACTTTGATTAAAAAGGTGATTGGAGAGGGGAAAACCTATAAAGAGGTGCAAAAAATGATAGGCTGTTCAGCTAAAATGATCTCCAATGCCTTAAAATGGAGAGCAAAACCAGAGAGACGTGGAAGAAAACGGAAGACAACCATCAAAATGGATAGAAGAATAACCAGAATGGCAAAGGCTCAGCCAATGATCACCTCCAGGATGATCAAAGACAGTCTGGAGTTACCTGTTAGTACTGTGACAGTTAAAAGACGTTGGTGTGAAGCTAATCTATTTTTAAGAATCCCCCGCAAAGTCCCTCTGTTAAAAAAAGGCATGTGCAGAAGAGGTTACAATTTGCCAAAGAACACATCAACTGGCCTAAAGAGAAATGGAGGAACATTTTGTGGACTGATGAGAGTAAAATTGTTCTTTTTGGGTCCAAGGGCCACAGGCAGTTTGTGAGACACCCCCAAACTCAGAATTCAAGCCACAGTACACAGTGAAGACAGTGAAGCATGGAGGTGCAAGCATCATGATATGGGCATGTTTCTCCTACTATGGTGTTGGGCCTATTTATCGCATACCAGGGATCATGGATCAGTTTGCATATGTTAAAATACTTAAAGAGGTCATGTTGCCCTATGCTGAAGAGGACATGCCCTTGAAATGGTTGTTTCAACAAGACAATGACCCAAAACACACTAGTAAACGGGCAAAGTCTTGGTTCCAAACCAAAATAATTAATGTTATGGAGTGGCCAGCCCAATCTCCAGACCTTAATCCAATTGAGAACTTGTGGGGTGATATCGAAAATGCTGTTTCTGAAGCAAAACCAAGAAATGTGAATGAATTGTGGAATGTTGTTAAAGAATCATGGAGTGGAATAACAGCTGAGAGGTGCCACAAGTTGGTTGACTCCATGCCACACAGATGTCAAGCAGTTTTAAAAAACTGTGGTCATACAACTAAATATTAGTTTAGTGATTCACAGGATTGCTAAATCCCAGAAAAAAAATGTTTGTACAAAGTAGTTTTGAGTTTGTACAGTCAAAGGTAGACACTGCTATTTTTTTGAACACACCCCTTTCAACTAAAACCCCAATTGCACAGCCTTAAGAGCGTGCATATCATGAATGCTGGGTCTTGTTTGTTTTCTGAGAATCTACTGAACCTACTGGTAACTTGTTTGCCACGTAGCAATAAAAAAATATACTAAAAACCTTGATTATTCTGGTTAGTCACATTGTACTGCTATTATTTTGAACAAGACTGTATATTTATTTATATTTTTATATATTCTATATTATATATAAATAAAAAAATTATATATAAATAAAACATTTCTTAAATGTACATATATGTATGTGTGTGTGTTTACATATACATAATATTTACACACAGCACAAACTCATATTTTGCAAAAAATTACTTTTATTTTGTATGAGATTAATCTAGATTAATCTATGCCCAGCTCTAATCCTAATATAACTAAGGCCTAATATAATATCCTAATATAACTGGATTAATCCAAACCCTGTCCAGGAAACTGCCCCAAAGTGTTTAAATAGTGTTTCTGCAGGTGAATGTTGTGCCAGATTTTTCCTGTCACAAATATTTGATCGACTGCTCAAATCATTAGATTAGCCTTTCCTACTAATTCTAAAAGCCGATCAGAAACAGAAATAATGGTTGCATACGTAAGAAATAATTGATGACGGGCAGCTGGATTATTCAAAATAATGCACACTCAAGGTGGTAATGCGGCACGTCACGAAGCTGAGTGTGCATTATTTTTAAATAACTCAAAGGATCAGAGTCAATTATTCCTCTTATGCCACGGTTACAAAAGACATTGCTTGGGTGGTTACATTTGACAGGTCAGGTGTGCATTTATCGAAAAATAATGCATACCTGTGAAACATTTGTTAATCAGAAGCATTCAACAGCCATGTGGTATAATTGATTATAACATTACATTGACGCATTCGGCAAACGCTATTATCTTAAGCGACTTACAGTGCATTACAAGGTATTATGTATTTTTTCAGTATGTGTTCTTAGAGTTTCGAACCAATGACCTTTTGCATTGCTAATGCAATGCTCTACCTCTGAGCCATATTGCCATACAGCCATATTGTTGACATAGAACTGTCAGTCTGTCAATTGACAAGCGAGGCAGCGTGGGTATTATGCATGGTATTATCGATGTAATTTTTTAAAACCGCGCGATGGTGTGTGGTGTAATACACGGCTGTTCTAACAACAGCAAAAAGAACCCCGGAATTAGTTTTTATGCGATACAGACTGTCAGAAAACATGAAAGGAAGGAGACAGAGGAGTTGAACCAGCGAAGGAGAGACTCCCAACAGCAAAGTCTGTCCCCATCATTTTACCACAGGTAACGTTAGGGATATATGCCTCACAGCAAAGTCTGTCCCCATCATTTAATCACATATGGTTAGCTGTAAGCAGTGGCTGAAACTGCTCTTTCAAATAAGCTGCCATAAATTGAGACAGTTATTAAATTAGAATTAATGACTTTATGAACATAGGTCTGGCATTGATACTAGGTAGGGAATTAAGGGCCGTTCACATTATAACGATAACTATGAAAAATATAGTTTTGAAAATCGTTTTATATTAAAGCAACACCAAAGAGTTTTGGCTCTTTGCTCCCCCTACAGGTTAGAAGCGTAATTGTCCATTACCCACTGTCATAAATACTGAGGCATAGCTGGCTCTGATTGGATTGTAGGTCTGCCGTAAAGCAAGTTTTTGTAGTATTCACTCGGACTACAGGACCGCTACCCGACGGTTGGAAACTTCTTTAGTGCGGTTTTGGCCGATAGAGGGCTGCAAAGCGAATGTGAAAGTGCTGTTCACCCTGTTTAGAGTGGATGAACGACTGAAACTGTTTTGAAAGCGTTATTTTAAGGTAAAAAAAAAACTCTTTGGTGTTGCTTTAAAGAGAATAGCGGAGCTCCCACCAAAACTATAACGATGCAGATACAATGAATTGAACTTCAAGTGCACGAGCACTTAAAATGACAGTGAAGCTCATTGAGGTCTATAACATAAGATTACCCGCAGTTGCTGTGAAAATTGACGTAATGTTTTTTAATCTATTACATTAACTAACTGTTATGCCAAAAGGTAAGAGATTACACAAACTATTATATTCACTGTTTAGAGTTATGCGAAACGCAGCGTGTTGAGGACATACAAGCAATATTAAAGGCAAGTGATTTGCGCGAGGGCCGTGAGCGAATTAGCATAAACGTATTGTTTGGTGATGTGGACGATAATATAGTTATCGTTATAATGTGAACGGCCCTTCAGTGCTTGTATGATGTATGCGGATACTGTATGAACGATATAGTTATAAATATCCAGATAAGTTACGCCTGGCAATAAGGACGGATCTTTACTTAAGGCTATTGGGTCTATTTGATATGGTTCCACACCAATCAAGCTTATCTTCTCTTAATACTGACGAGATGATGCCATTTAGGCTACTGCTCCCCTCAACTCAAATCTACGTGCGGCTAGGGGCAGGACAGATGTCATGTCAACAAGATGGCCGCGGTTAGCTACTTCCAGTGTTTGCGAATAAGCCCTATACCGGGAGTGCAGAATTATTAGGCAAGTTGTATTTTTGAGGATTACTTTTGTTATTGTACAACTACAGTGCTCTTGGTCAATTCAAAATGTTAACAAACCCTCAAACCGGAACATTTAAAGGAGCATTTCACCCATAGAAACATTAATCTTCATTGAAAGTGTCTCATATTTGTAGTCGAAATGTAACATACATTTCGAATTTGGTGCCAATTTGACTGAGAAAAGGGCTGTTTGTAGTCTCACCCGCTCAACAAAGATATTGGACTTCCTTCTTTCAATGATGCAAAATGATGATTTTTACATCATTGAAAGAAGGAAGTGCAACACTGAAATATATATTTCTCCTGTTTCAGCAGCAACTGAGGAAATTATGCACGACCATTCAAAAACATGACTAGGGTTCTAACTATACAAAGATTAATGCAAATGGGTGAAGTGTCCCTTTAAGTAGTAAAAGTGAAATTTTGGCTTTCTTAAGAGAATATTTCTATGTACATCATTATTAGGCAACTATTAGTGTGCAGAATTATTAGGCAACTAAATGAAAAACAAAGATTTTACCATCTCACTTGTTTTTTTTCACCTGTTAAAGTGAGAATAATAAACAAACTCTACATTTACAAAAAAAATTTATAAAACAATAAAAAATATATAAACTCAGTCTCCAATATAGCCACCCTTCTTTTCGATAACAGTCACAAGGCTTCCATTCACGGATTCAGTCAGTTTCTTGATCTGGTCTGAACCAACATTTTGTGCAGCCACAACCACAGCCTCCCAGACACTGTTCAGAGAGGTGTACTGTTTACCTTCACTGTAAATGTCCTGCTTAAGAAGGGATCAAAAGTTCTCAATAGGGTTTAAGTCAGGTGAAGAAGGGGGCCATGTAATTAGTTTTTCATCTCTAAGGCCTTTACATGCCAGTCATGCAGTGGAGTACTTTGATGCATGTGATGAAGCGTTGTCTTGCATAAAAAAGTCTTCTGGAAAGATGCAGATTTTTTTCCTGTACCACTGCTTGAAGAAAGTGTCTTCTAAAAATTGGCAGTAGGTCTGCGAGTTGTTTTTTATTTCCATTTTCAACCCAAAAAGGTCCAACAAGCTTATCTTTAATAATACTTGTCTGTGCCTGCCTGCCTGTAATGTAGAAGACACTTTCTTCAAGCAGTGGTACAGGAAAAAGTTTGCTTCTTTCAAGAAGACTGATTATTTTGCAAGACAACGCTCCATCACATACATCAAAGTACTCCACTGCATGGCTGGCCAGTAAATGCTTTAAAGATGAAAAACTAATGACATGGCCCCTTCTTCACCTGACTTAAACCCTATTGAGATATTTTGATCCCTTCTTAAGCAGGACATTTACAGTGAAGGTAAACAGTACACCTTTCTGAACAGTGTCTGGGAGGCTGTGGTTGTGGCTGCACAAAATATTGGTTCAGACCAGATCAAGAAACTGACTGAATCCGTGAATGGAAGGCTTGTGACTGTTATCGAAAAGAAGGGTGGCTATATTGGTCACTGATTTTATATATTTTTTTATTTTTTATTGTTTTATTAATTTTTTTGTAAATGTAGAGTTTGTTTATTATTCTCACTTTAACAGGTGAAAAAAAACAAGTGAGATGGTAAAATCTTTGTTTTTCATTTAGTTGCAGGGCTCCAAACAAAAAAAATCAATTAAGGAGCCATTGGGCTCCTATAGGGGAAAAAAACAGGCGCCAAATAATTTTTTTAAGAGCCACATAACAATGCACTTACTTTTAGCAGGCATGAAAATGGTCAGGGGTGAAAAGGGTGCTCGAGGGGCGACGTGGCCTCTGATGGGGCCGGGAGGTGGGGGACTCTCCCAGAATAAATATTATGGCCTCATAAGGGGTAACTTAACTTGTTTATTCTTAAGGCATGTGATTGGCCAAGGACAAAAAATGAGGAAGGAACCCAACATCCCCCCACACCCCTGCACGCGCAGAAACAAAATGCACACCACATAACAAATGCAAAAAAATACATTATGACCATTATTTCAATTATTTAATTCTGACGGACAATATAGGTTGTAAATTTAAAATGTAAACATTTGACTAGTAGGTTATCCAAAACCATGTTTAATTAAATGGGTTAATACATGTGGAAAGCTGTAACAAGTAGCATTCCCTTACCATTTGACATCTGCAATAATTTTATTTTGCCATAATCTGACCATCAGTCACAAGGCCATACAATTTTAAGTTGGCCTTGGAATAGGGTGGACCTGAATGCCTACAGTACATGTATTTTAAAATTACTTAATTTTACAATATAGTACTGGTTAAATTAATTCCATTATGGTTTTTGAGTCATGAGTTGAATAATTTTCAGATAAGCAAAAAAGTGATGTTGGAAAATTAAATAAGAACAAATCAAGAAATTACAAACATATAAAATAGAAAAGAACAAATTTACAAATAAAGTAAGATCTAACAGTATTGATTAGGTAGAGAAACAGTATCAAATTAATACAGCACTGTTTTCATTCTATAAATTAAATATAATTGATCTTTTTAAAGCTATAAAAGTGATTTTCCTTTTGTCTTCTGTAGTCTGATTTACATAACGACTCAAACATAAGCTTTTCTTATAAGATGAACTGTCCCTTTAAGAACGGAGAAGCACTGATCTTTACACTAGCTGCGTTTACATGGACATTTGTAATCCGTTTAAATGATCAATCGGAATAAAAATGCTCCATGTAAACACCTCAATTGGACTAAAAAGTGGCAATCTGATTAAAAATCTAATCCGCTTGTTAGGGGTGGTTTATACCTTTTGTAATCCGCTCAAAAGGACATGTATACACTTGACCGGATGGATAACTGAAACTGGGACGCTCTGCGCATGTGCCATCTTTTCTTTTTTTAATGGGGGTTGGTAAACCCACTGAAAGGCGCATTTCCGCCACCTGCAGGACGGGAGTGTTGAGCATGTTCACACGTGCAATGACGTAGAATTGCCGTAATGACATGTGACGCAAATATTTGAGTTTGTTTTGTTGAAGGAAGTCACAAGAAGTGATTTGTCTTGTTAATCTTGTTCCTATTATCCTTCCAATTCCCCATAAAGTGATACAAGACAGCGTTGTCCGGTCAGTCCATGATTTATTCTCTGATCCACAAACGCGTGTGTTTGGAATCGCTCTCGCGAACGGTCTCTGCAGCACTGCGTGAAGTAAAATACGCTTTTTGGGCACACGTGAATGGGTGTTTTTGCTGCTGCTTTATAATCAGCTGAGGCACAAAGCAAATCTTGAAACAGCGTGAAACTATATTTGTGCAATGTGCGCATGTCAAATGATCAAATCTGATGTAAATCTTGTGTCATATAAACACGCACATCAATCCGATCACATTATTAAGTGCTTGGTTTTTACATTCAAAAACATAAAAGCAATAAGTAATACGCTATTTTGTAACATGGATTAGTGGCTGTCTTGAGAAATGGTTCGTTTGAAGTGGCGGGCCACATTGAACACCTGAACGTAAACACCCACTGCTATGATTGGACAGCTTCATTCCCCGTCATTACATGTAGGGAAATGTTTTAAAAGCATTAATGTGATAAAAATAACTGCCGAACACAAATATGTTTGAGCCACAAAAGATTCTGGGTGCTAAAGATTAGAGGTCGACCGATTTATCGGCCGGCCGATTAATTGGCCGATTTTTGGCATATTTTAAAAAATCGGCTTTGGCCGATTTTGCTGCAAAACTAGGCTGATTAATAGGCAGGCGCATCTGCGGGCACCTAAGCGCTGTTGTAGAACTCGTGACGCTGCCTCTTGCTGCAGGCAGCTCGCTCCCGTCTCGTGTGTGTGCAGCCATGCCTTGTTCACAAACAGCTTTACTAAATGATGGCGGATCGCGCGAATTAAGCAGCCAGTACAACAGCGCGACAGGCTTATGTCTCGCGGTGCATAGTCCGTGCAAAGATTAGGCTCATTTCATGTGATTAATGAGTGATGATGAGTTTTGTTTGCGTGACAGAGAGAGAAGAGCCGCGCGTGCACGCTTTCTGTCTCCCTGCTTTTATTACTCAAAACAAAACTGACTCGATGGCGAAAGGTCGAAAGACCAAATCATATCCACAAAGGAAATGTTTTTCGTGTTGTTACAGTAAGACTTTGTTTACAGTTTTGCGCTGCTCAGCCTGGATTAGAACACAGCGCGTCCGATTCGCGAACTGACTCCTTTGAACGGATTTGTTTGAATGAACGGTTGAAACAACAGATCTGTCCCAACACTAAACTCACAAGACGTCACTGTCAGCACAATCAGTCACTTATAGCGTCTCAGAAATGAGAATGTAAATGTGTTTAGAAAGATTTGCCCTAAATAACAGTCTCAACTAAAAACCATTTACTATGTTAACTTTATGATGAATAAATATTTTATCAGGTCTACCAAATAAGGATTTTATTCTACAAAGCAATAAAAGCCATGGTAAAAAACTGATCATAGATGATGACAGCAGAGTGTCAGGTAATATCTGTGTCTGATAAATGCATGGTGCAGAGGAGGTTGTAAAACTCTTCAGAAAGACCAGTCATATATTTTTAAATACTTTGACTTAAATAGTGACATTTTTGCATTTAAAATATCTGCTAATAATGATGAGAACATTTTGATTATTATGTACATATATACTTTGACTTAAATAGTGACATTTTTGCATTTAAAATATCTGCTAATAATGATGAGAACATTTTGATTATTATGTACATATAGAAAATCGGCCAAACATATCGGCCATCGGCTGCCCCGATTTCAAAAAAATCGGCATCGGCCAGAGAAAAAGCATATCGGTCGACCTCTACTAAAGATGATACACATAAATGACAATACGTATATTTAAGTAGAAACAAAACTCGACGTGACTAAATTACCGTATAAAACACAGTAAGTGTGCATCAGAATCTAAACTGCGGCTAATAAATCCTTTTCCATAACTTTGTATATTTCTATTGTGCTTGTGAGGTTGCTTTTACATTCACGTAATGTTAAATACCACAGTTATATAGTGATGCACCGATGTGAAAATTTTGGCCGATGCCGATAACCGATATGACCCTTGTCTCTTATGGCCGATACCGATATTTGCCGATGCCGATATCTCAGTATAAAAAACACATTTTAATGATAATCAAATAAAGAGCTATTTTCCAAAAAAAAAATTTTACTTTTGTAATTTATTCCCAGAAATGACTGATTGGGCACCTTTACCCATGTGCAAAATGTCATCAATTAGCTGATTGATATGTAAGCTTATTCTTTGTAAGCTTCGGGATGCTTATTTTTTAAGTGGGTGATCAAATTGGTTGTGTTGAACAATTTGTCCCGAACTCCCCCTCGTATCACCCGGCCCTCACTCTCATTGCATACAGCAGCAGGGGTGTCCAGACTTTTTTGTGTGGTGATCTACTTTTAAAATGATAAAGCCGACAAGATCTACATGCTAAAAAAACACTTTAAATGCGTGGACTATACTGCATATATCTCTACATTAGATTTAGGGCTGTCACCATTACTCTATTTTTTTGAGAAGTTGAAAAAAATCCTGGAGTTCATGTCGAGTACTGTATAAAATAGCAGAGACACGGTTTAGTAAAACAAACTAGAAAGAAAATGACAATAGTATCAGAAGCATATAAATCAGCACAATGCTGCAGCTCTCTCTCTCTCTCTCTTCCTCCCTCGTTCGCTCGGGCGCGCGTACACACACCGGGCGCGTGCATCAGCTGCATGAAGGAAAGAATGCGATTGCATCCTGGTAAATTTCGGAAGTTTACACTGCAGCGGGCAGGCATAAGATTTATAAAAACACATTTGAGAAGAAAAGCACAGCAACTCAAAAAGACTTTGTGTTTCACAATTACTCTAAGACAGTGGTGTCCAGACTTTTAGCCGACAAGTTCTACATGCTAAAAACACTTTAAATGCGTGGACTATACTGCATATATCTCTACATTGGATTTAGGGCTGTCCACCATCAGAGCATGTGAGTGAAGCAGAGCGGTGTGACGCTCCGCTAAATATTCCGCTCTACTGTTCAAGCGCTCCACTCAGTCACTCGCCGCCCAAGCAAGCGCTCCGTTAACTTTCCGCTCACGCTCGCAAATAAACCAATTCCCGCTCAGATATAATTTTTTTTAGTAAGCCTAATTGTTTTCTTGGATAATTGCATTTAATTAAAGTATTAGCTGATAAATCGCAGTTATGTACAGTTGTGTGTTGGCTATTATAGTTTAACTGATACGGAGCTCCGGATATAATTACAAATTGTTTCCACGACATTCACATGTTTTACTAATTTTAAGTAATAATAAATGTAATAAGTAATTACGAAATATTATAATAATTCGTTCCCCTTATGAGAAAGATTAACAAACTATTCTGTTATATAAATATTTGAAAAAACTAAAATAAATTGAAGAACAATTTCTTAACAAGAAGGTTTTTAAAGTGCAAATTTACAGTGCATCAGTAAATACAGAACACAGCTCTGTCTTAAAGAAATTAAAATTAGACAGTATTTATGAACCTGTAAATGTACAAAACGAATGCAATACAGAAGGCCATGAGTATTTATTTATGGCATTTTCAATAGTATATTGGTAGATAAATTAACGTGTATCTATATAGTATGAAAACGAATAAATCATTATTTTGGCTAAATTCATCTGGATATATCATTTTAGTCAGACTGATTTGTCATCATTTCAGAAGCTTAAATGCCATCTAAAACAACTTACATTTTATCCCGAGAGTTACTTGGTCAAAAATATTTAGAAATATAGCCGCGAGAGCAAATTATATCACAAAAATGTTTAGATCACACAGACCGAATGAAAAGCCGTTAATTAAGCGAACTCTCTGTAAAATAGAGGACGTGCTGAATCAGTCGAGTCGGCAGATTCAATGTTTATAATGTTCCACGCATGCTGTTGATGAAAAAAATAATATCTAAATGTCCAGGGAAGAGTCCAGTGTTCAGTCAGTTAATATTAAATGCGTTTTTGGCTGAATCTTTCTCATCCACGGAGCGGAGAACTATAAAGATTCTTATTTTAAATGGTTTTAATGCTGGTAAGCAATCAGTTAGCCTATATTATGGCGCTTTGTATTTGTGTTGATCAGTTAGATTAAAGTAGCCTAATTTTAATCTTTAAAACTGCATCTAGATGCAGACGACACTACAGTTATTCTGTCATCTTAGTTTCATTTCTTTCATTTCTATGTAAGGCTGGCGACTTCATTAAAACAATATTTGAACTCCATAACTTATTGCTAGCCATTTTTACAGATTCTCGAACTAGCAAATTACCAAAGAGCATTCTAAGATGAGCGAGCGGTGCTTAGCGTATTGAGCGAGCAGAGCGGAAATTTCGGAAATGCGCTCTGATGGAAATATTACCGCACCGCTCACATGCTCTGGCGGGCAGGCATAAGATTTATAAAAACACATTTGAGAAGAAAGGCACAGCAACTCAAGACTTACGTGTGTCACAATTACTCTCGCATTGAGCAGCATAAGGATACACAGTTAACTTATGTGCAATCTACCGGCATTGCCTTTGCGATCGCGATCGACGTATTGGACACCCATGTCACACAGCATAGCGAGGATTTTCTTCAGACACTTTGAAGAACGACCAGGCAAACGACAGAACCTGCTTCAGCACATGTGTAACTTATGCCCTTGTGCAAAAACAAACGTACTCGCCCCCACACTCACGTCTCCTACACACACGTCAAATACACAGGAATGATTATCGGCCTGTTCACATCGGCCCTATTTTGACATCGGACCGATGCCGATGTGTAAAAAAATGACCATATCGGCCGATATTATATCGGCGGCCGATATATCGTGCACCACTACAGTTATATGATAAAAAATAAGCTTTGTTGAGTGTTTGACCTTTCAAACACAATTCGCCTAAATTACCGTATACAACACAGTAAACGGGCATCAGAATCTAAACTGCGGCTGATAAATCCTTCCTTATAACTAACTTTGTATATTTCTACCTTTAAATTACAGTCGTATTGTTAAGTGTTGTACCTTTATTAATCGTTTAATGTTTTTAGTAAATTAAAACAGTCAAACAAACGTGTTTAGACACGGATGTTACAACAGGACATATCAAGCGATCTCTTCTAACAAAGCAATAGTGAAACGCAGTAACTTAAATAAAGTAAAATGTCTTACTGTGTATTATACTGCTGTGTCATTGTTGTCAGATCCAATATAAGTGGTGCTTTTAATCACAGTCTCTCTGCAAATCCAGCATCAACTTCTTTACAAATGAATCCGTGTACACAACGTTAACAAACGCTCCCCACACGAGCTGGAACTTCTTCAAAAGCAAACTTTATCCACGCATATTGCTAATGTTATGTTCCAAGCCTCCGAATTGAAGTATTTAGCTTCTGTGTTGTTCCCACGCGGTTCTTCCACAACCGAAAATGCGTTTCCATGGTATCATAACAGATCACCGCGTCAAAATAAAAGTATCTCAGAAAAAATGTATTTAAAAGTCATTTTGGTTACATTTGTCAATCTTTAAAGACATGTTTACTCGTTGAGACACACGTGTGTCACGCGAAGCTGTGGGCGGGGCTACAAAAGTAGACTTGTCCTTTCGGTTATGGGGAGGTGTTTCAATTCTACTTTGACGTCATAGATTTCCGAATTCCTCACTGGAGTGTTTAGCTGGCTTGGTGCCAAAAACGGTTATATTTCAGTAGCACGGACGTTTTCATTTCTGAAACTTGCAGGATGTTCATTTAAGTTGATGACCTCTTATATAACAAATTATCAAGTTAAAATTGAGTTTTTGATTCACCGCTCCTTTAATCGGAAGGATTTTAATCCGATGGAGGCAAAATGTGTCCATGTAAACGTAGCTACTGACACATCTGTTCAACTGCTCACTTATAAATGTCTGTTTTTATGAGTATACTTGCAGAGACTGTGGCATTACAAGATCATTTGTGCGTATATCTCCTGTCAAGCCCAAAGAAATCATGTGTTTGCGTGATTTTTAAAACGCGCATTGGGCTTGAGTGTGTGCACGTATGCGCACAAAAAAACGCTCCGTTTAGCATCTTTGTTGTTCAAATAGTCTAAAATCCAGGACGTTTTGAAATGTCTTTCGGCACGGTGTTCATTGACTGATGCGGAAAGATGAATCCCTGTGTCTCTTGCGTTCTCTCCCGCGCTCGTTCTGGCACAGCTGCTGGAGCCTGCTTTTTGTTAGCAGTAGCAGAGCGACGCAATCTCATTCATTTCAATGGAAACCTGGCGACTTCCGGCGACACGAGTGAAAGTGACCGTTGGCGACCGTATGCGCATGTCCAGCGACGCGAGAAAGTTAAGAAAAGTTTTACTTTATGCAAAGGTCGAGCGACTTTCGGGAGCGACTACCATTGAGAACAAAGCAGTGGAGTTCACGTCATCCTTCTCTCGTCAGTTACTGGCGTGGATGGTACTCATTTGTTTATGACAAGCAGATTTAGAAACGCCTCATTGAAAGAGACAAGCGACACACAGCAATAACGTCACTGGCTGTCTGAACGAGGGGTGACGTTCACACAACGCATCTCATTTCATGAAGTTAACAAAACAAATGAAGCGATAGGCTACTGGTTATAAAACATGCACATATAATGCAAATTTTACAATCAAAGGGAGTAAATTTGTATTGTCGCCAATGGCGACCTTGACAGAAATTTCACTCGGAAATAAATATATTTGGTCGCAAATGCGACCATTTTAGTCGCAGTTTGGAGCCCTGAGTTGCCTAATAATTCTGCACACTAATAGTTGCCTAATAATGGTGTACATAGAAATATTCTCTTAAGAAAGGCAAAATTTCACTTTTAGTACTTAAATGTTCAGGTTTGAGGGTTTGTTAACATTTTGAATTGACCAAGAGCACTGTAGTTGTACAATAACAAAAGTAATCCTCAAAAATACATCTTGGCTAATAATTCTGCACTCCCTGTAGAAGCAATATCAGTCGAGTTACAGAAACTTTTGAAACACTTACGAATAATCACAGTGCCAAAGGTATTTCTTTCCCTTTCGATCCATTGTATGGGGCAACTTGCAAAACCTTCCTTACAGCATCACCTGGACCATTGCTACCAAGCGGATCTGAAACAAAATAAATTATAATTTAGCACTTTGCAGGCTGCATTATTCCCATCTTAATCCCACATCACTTATAGCAGACCTCTAAAATGGTACACAATGTGTTCAATCTTGGACTTATGAAAAATTATGCAGACAACAGGTAAATACATCTTTAACAGATTTAACTAGTTATTTTACATTTTTTTAAGAATTATTCTCAACATACCGAGCCAGACTGAATTTCATGAAACCTTCAAAGATGTTACTAGGGGAGAAAAGTAATATTACAAACATATTCAAGAGCCACATGCCATGCTGTATTTTATACTAACAATATCTATTATATAAGCAGTAACATGCCTTATACTGCTGCTGCTGCAGTATTGTGTATAGCCTACTGTGCATTGTTAACTTACATGTATAAGTTACTGCTTATACAGTATGGTTTACAGATATACTGCAAACATTGTTTACTATTCACAAACATACAGAAACAGCAATACTGTTTCTGTTACAAGTACTGCACAGTAGTACTGAACTAACTTCCACAAAGAATAAATAAAAGTAACATTATCAAAGTCCCTGTAGTGTAGATTATTTTCGATGAGAAGCGAAATAACGTTAAACATGTAAGTAAACTTGAGTTGCAAGTTCTAATCATTGCAAAAGCGTGTCAACCAAGTTACCACATTTACAAATAACGTCCACACAGCGGTTATTCATGCTTGTCGTCTGCCCTCGTCTTTGGGAAAACAAAATATTTTTATTTCAGACCAGGTATTGGTCAGTAACTTCACAGTTTGCCACTAGCCAGACCCATAAACAAACACAATCCGACACATATGATGGAAAAAAGAGTGACTGGTCAATCGATGCTAAAACGTTTAACGTTACTCACTTTATGCCATATTAGCTAGGTCATACTTTTCAAAGAAAATAAAGAAAGATAAATAATATACACACTTACCTAACGCGGTTTGGCTCTCACCGCGTGGACTGTATCTGGAACGTTTCTTCATGCGCATGCGCGGTTCGTCTTGCGCGCCAATTTGTTTTTAAAAATATACATCACAATATAAAATATTAGATTATATAAATATATCAAAATAAATATATCCAGTGCTGAAAACGGACAGTAGTGATACATATAAGCGTTATTAGACGTTTATATTACTCTACTAATTTATAACCTATTTAAGAAAGCATCTGGGAACATTAAATATTTTAAATTTCAGATTATATAGATAGATTCCATAAACAAGATGCTTCACATTTTCGTTATTTTTTAGATACTACTTTAATATTTGTATTTTTTTTTTAATTTCATTTACTTTGCTCCTGTAAGTGTTTATAATTTCTTTTTATAATTAAGTCAAGATTCAAAACAGTGATCCACTTTTCCCATAAATTAAAAAAAAAATTAATTTAAGGATGTCCCCGTTTTTGGTGTGTTCTCCATAACCCACATAAAAGATGAAAACATTTAAAAAGGTTTTGACCCTGTTTTTAAATTTCTAGACAATAACAAATAAGATTTCAAGGATATTTTAATCATTAGGACATGTCCGTACTTGTCATTTGAAAAAGCTGGTCACCTTAATTTAAGGGCAACCTATCCATCACATAAATTTCATTAAAATTCTTATGCACTTATTGGTTTTCTCCTCTGTGGCTTGATTCTTTCTAGCATCATCTGACCATGTAATGTATATGAATGATTGAGCATCTTCCATTCCAACTTAGTTTCTCGTTTTTTTCTGTACCATTTCAATCACACAATGTCTCTCTGATTGTCAAAGCTTTTGTACATGTCATGTACACAGTTCACCAAAAAAAACCTTCCTGGTTCATAGTGTACAGGACAACAGGCCTTTGCACAACTGTAGGCAATAACCTGCATGGGTTATACACACACAGGGGGCTCAACTTGGTGACATAATCTTCCAAATGTAAAGCCATGCCACATTTTTTGTCTTTTTGTCATTTTCAACAAATTGATATTAAAGTGCCAGGCAGTTTCAATATCGAAAATTACCTTTATTGCAGTGTGTCATGTAGCTGTCCATCTATGGTGTGCAAACACACAAGTTTCTAAAGTAGGGAGTTGAACCATGTTACATACATTTTCTTTTTGAATCTCTGACCTGTTGTCTATTTACATATAAAGGCAATACTTTGCATAAGACTACAGTCTTGCACGGGAGAAATGAAAACCCTGATCTGCACACAGACCCTTACACTAGTTGGTGTGTTAACATCATGTCTAACACACTGTGTTTTACGCTGTAAGGGCAAGTTTGTGTTGTTTTCACTACCATGAAGATAAATCAAATTCAGAGGATAAAAACCCCTTTTTTGTTATTTTACTGATGATTGCTTCTCCAATCTAGGTGAGTTCAAGGCAGGATTTGCGAAACGTTTGACCCTGAAAGATGGTTCAGTACCTACTTTATTTGGACCAACAAACATCTCAGAGTGTTCTGAATGTCTAGTTAGCACTAGGCTAACGCATGTAGTTGCAACTATTATTTAATGTTAAGCTCTTGGCCTGGTACATTTATATAGGTGCTTACCTGGGGGTAAATTTTAGAGTCTGTAATTGTTCTTATTACTTGGATTAATGACAAATGATGTGCAATGATCTTGTTTTTTTTTATTTTATTTTAAAACAAGAGCGTTTTCTCTTAAGATTACAAGAACCTTCATCAAGTACAAATATCATCAAAAGGAAGTTTAGAAAATGCTGGATCTAGGAATGTTTTCTCTTAACAAAATGAGAACCTTCATCAAGTACTGTAAAAATAACATCAAAAGGATGTTTCAAGAACGTTGTTCTAAGAACGTTTTCTACTAAAAAAAATTCTTAACATTTTGACAACCTTCATCAAGTAGAAATAAAATCAACAGGACGTTTTGAGAACGTTGTTCTAAGAAATTTTTCTCCTAACATTATGATAACCTTCATCGTGTAGAAATAAACTCAACATGACTTTTCGAGAACGTTGATTTAAGAACGTTTTCCCGTAACATTATGACAACCTTTATGGTTTAGAAATAACCTCAAGAGGACATTCCAAAAACGTTGCTCTAAGAACGTTTCCCGCAACATTATGACAACTTTCATCATGTAGAATTAACCTCAAGGGGACATTCCGAGAATGTTGTTCTAAGAACGTTTTTCCGTAATATTATGACAACCTTCATCATTTAGAAATAACCTCAAGAGGACGTTCCAAAAAAGTTGTTCTAAAAATGTTCCCCGTAACATTATGACAACTTTCATCATGTAGAAATAACCTCAAGGGGACATTCCGAGAATGTTGTTCTAAGAACGTTTTTCCGTAATATTATGACAACCTTCATTGTTTAGAAATTAACCTCAAGAGGATGTTCCAAAAACGTTGTTCTAAGAACGTTTCCCGTAACATTATGACAACTTTCGTCATGTAGAAATAACCTCAAGGGGACGTTCCGAGAATATTGTTCTAAGAACGTTTTTCCGTAATATTATGACAACCTTCTTCGTTTAGAAATAACCTCAAGAGGACGTTCCAAGAACGTCGTTCTAAGAACGTTTTCCCGTAACATTAAGAGAACTTTCAATGTGTAGAAATAACCTCAAAAGGACGTTCCGAGAACGTCGTTCTAAGAACGTTTTTCTTTAACATTAAGAGAACTTTTATTGTGTAGAAATAACCTCAAAAGGACGTTCCGAGAACATTGTTCTAAGAACGTTTTCCAGTAACATTAAGAGAACTTTCAATGTGAGGAAATAACCTCAAAAGGACGTTCCGAGAACATTGTTCTATGAACGTTTTCTCGTAACATTATGACAACCTTCATCGTTTAGAAATAACCTCAAGAGGACGTTCCAAGAACGTTGTTCTAAGAACGTTTTCCCGTAACATTAAGAGAACTTTCAATGTGTAGAAATAACCTCAAAAGGACGTTCCGAGAACATTGTTCTAAGAACGTTTTCCCGTGACATTATGACAACCTTTGTTGTTTAAAAATAACCTCAAGAGGATGTTCCAAGAACGTTGTTCTAAGAACGTTTTTACGTAACATTAAGAGAACTTTCATTGTGTAGAAATAACATCAAAAGGACGTTCCGAGAACGTTGATCTAAGAACCTTTTCCAGTAACATTAAGAGAACTTTCAATGTGAGGAAATAACCTCAAAAGGACATTCCGAGAACATTGTTCTAAGAACGTTTTTTCGTAACATTAAGAGAACTTTTATTGTGTAGAAATAACCTCAAAAGGACGTTCCGAGAACGTTGTTCTAAGAACGTTTTCCAGTAACATTAAGAGAACTTTCAATGTGAGGAAATAACCTCAAAAGGACGTTCCGAGAACATTGTTCTATGAACGTTTTTTCGTAACATTAAAAGAACTTTTAATGTGTAGAAATAACCTCAAAAGGACGTTCCGAGAACGTTGTTCTAAGAACGTTTTCCCGTAACATTTTGACAACATTCATCGTTTAAAATTAACCTCAAAAGGACGTTCCGAGAACATTGTTCTAAGAACGTTTTCCCGTAACATTATGACAACCTTCATCGTTTAAAAATAACCTCAAGAGGATGTTCCGAGAACGTTGTTCTAAGAACGTTTTCCCGTAACATTAAGAGAACTTTCAATGTGTAGAAATAACCTCAAAAGGACGTTCCGAGAACATTGTTCTAAGAACGTTTTCCCGTGACATTATGACAACCTTTATCGTTTAAAAATAACCTCAAAAGGACGTTCCGAGAACATTGTTCTAAGAACGTTTTCCAGTAACATTAAGAGAACTTTTATTGTGTAGAAATAACCTCAAAAGGACGTTCCGAGAACGTTGTTCTAAGAACGTTTTCCAGTAACATTAAGAGAACTTTCAATGTAAGGAAATAACCTCAAAAGGACGTTCCGAGAACGTTGTTCTAAGAACGTTTTCCAGTAACATTAAGAGAACTTTCAATGTGAGGAAATAACCTCAAAAGGACGTTCCGACAACATTGTTCAAAGAACGTTTTTCCGTAACATTAAGAGAACTTTTATTGTGTAGAAATAACCTCAAAAGGACGTTCCGAGAACGTTGTTTTAAGAATGTTTTCCAGTAACATTAAGAGAACTGTCAATGTGAGGAAATAACCTCAAAAGGACGTTCCGAGAACGTTGTTCTAAGAACGTTTTCTCACAACATTATGACAACCTTCATTGTTTAGAAATAACTTCAAGAGGACGTTCCAAGAACGTTGTTCTAAGAACGTTTTTCCGTAACATTAAGAGAACTTTCATTGTGTAGAAATAACCTCAAAAGGACGTTCTGAGAACGTTGGTCTAAGAACGTTTTTCCGTAACATTATGACAACCTTCATCGTTTAGAAATAACCTCAAGGGAACGTTCTGAGAACGTTGTTCTAAGAACGTTTGTTCATCAACATCATAAGAACGTTATTCAACCTTTAATAACGTTATAAGAACGTTGCATAAACGTTGTGTTAAAAACGTTTTGCTCTAACCTTTAAAGAACTTTTAAAAAACGTTAGCGAATGTTGTGGGAACGTTCCCTGTTAGCTGGGTATAGGCGACGCTGGAGCATGCCGCCATTGTCTCTGTTCAACAAAACAATTGTGTTTATATATAGATCTATTCGATTTTTTTTCGATTTCAATCACCGAATACAAGGTACAACACGATGCCATCTGGCCCTTCTCTCTGGTTTATGTTTGTAAGGAAAATAGAGGGCGAAATTCCATTTCAGTCAAACATTCCTTCGTGCCACGCTGCTTTTTTTCTTTGAACGAAAAAAAAACCCGTGTGCTCCGCCTAAGTGCGTTATTATAATTCATTATATAGCTGCGAAATATATAAAAGTATTCCCAGCAAACACAAAACGTTTTTATAACGTTTTTGTATTTGCTGGGTTGGCATCACTTTCTTTAGCTCACACAAAATTCTACCAAAAAACAGCATATCATTTTCTACTAAATAACTGCATACACTGTGGATTAAAAATGTCCGGAATGCGAACCTGGTAAAACCCAGGTAAAAAAAGCAAATAAAAAATAAACCATTTTGATTTAGCAAAAGTTTACAAATAAATGCACTCCCTGTACACAACAAGCACGTCTCGTTACCATTCATATTTTGCGTGATTTAAGTTTCGTCGCATACATTTTGGAATAAAATAAGGCTTTTAATGTATGCAGACTTCATTCTCCATTAAGGGCTTATCAATCATAATGAACGCTGTTAACTATTCTCATTGAATGGTCTAAATCCAATGCTGGTAAAGAAATCAAATGTCCATTTAAACGCAACAAGCAAACAGCTATGCTTCCAGGTCTGTCGACGTTGCTGTGGTTTTTCGACAGCTGTAATATGAAGGGTAGAGTGAAAAAAGTGTTTAAGTGTTTTAACCTCTTAAACCCTGAGGACCCAGTCCCGGGTACAAAATTTCGTATTTTGACTCAAATAAAATATTCTTTTAATCTTTAATGGTCCACCATGGACCCCAGTAACACATATGAGATACTGTTTGAAAGCTTAGACTCTCTACTTTCTCCAGATATGCATCACTTTGAGAAATCTTTTACTGTAAGAAAGTTATTTACACTTAATTTACACTATCACCCCCCCCCCCCATAATTTTTTATATGATTTAATATTCACATATTTCATATTTTTCAAGTATGACAAACATGGGCAAGTCTTATATCAAATGAAAGCTCTCATTCTCAGGAATAAGGCTACAGCGTTATTTTTGTTCTATTATCAACACATATCCAACAATAGTTGAATGAATAATAAGGTAAAAAACCGTCTTTTGTAAACATATGGGATAATTGAGTGTGGACTGCCTCAGATAGCACATATAGCCACAAATGATACACCATCTTTTCTCTTAGGTCCTACTCTAAAAAATGAGTCCATTCACAGCATTTTCTTAGGTTGTGTGCATGAATAATCCCTTGTTATTTATTATATGTCCAAAACAAAAAATTAATATTTATATGAAAAATGTATTTTCGGACACTTCAGTAAAATGAAAATAACTTTTAAATGCGACATGCTAAAGAGATCATTCTTTTTTTGGGTGTTTACTGTCTGCTGCTGGTAACAACCAGAACTGTCTGCAGTCTGCTAGAGCACCCAGAACCAGAGTTATACACTATCAGAGGCAGTATTTACAACATATAAAAAGAAAATTTGGTGTTTCATCATATGAAAAACAACATAAATAACACTATTTGTCACAAACAGCAGCTTTTTATGTAACTTCAAAGGGTTTTCTTTAAAATGATATAAAGCAATTGCATTTATTCCACTGTATGTGGTTATGGGAGCACTTCAAATGTTTTTAGGCAGAAATTGTATACAAAAAGGGTATTATTCCTCCCATCAGTTGGAGTAAAATAACTTTTGCATAGATTATGATAGAGAAAAAAATCTTTTTTCCTCTGTAAGCTGGCAATTGCTGGAATCAAACAAAACTGTCTGCAGGGAGCTGAGGCACTCAGGGCCAGAGTTATACACTTTTAAATAAAAACTTTAGAAAAAAAACATCAAAAAGCGCCTATTTATTTTTGTGTTTATTAGAGGACTGACATCACATACAACCATGTTTAGCACTTTCAACAGTGTTTTATGTAATTTCAAAGGGTTTCCTGTAAAATGATACCAAACATTTGTATGTAAACCTCTGCATGTGGGTATGGGAAGCTTTTGAAATTGGGTAGGCCAAATCCAGGCGAAAATCCCCAAAATAGCTTCAGGGTGGAAGAAGTTAAACATCCAAATCTGTTCGTTTACTTGCTACTTTTTTCCTGTTTTCGAGTAAAAAAATAATTCTTAAATCGAGATGCATTTTCTTGTTAAGCAAAGTGGCTTAGATTTTAAGTCTTGTTTACTGAAATCAATTCTAAAATGTAATAGGTTAAGGCCTAAATCAAGTAAAAATATATGCCAGTGGGTTAAGGGAAATAAACCTAAATTGAGTTTATTATTGAATTCAGTTGAAACTGAAATTAAGTTTATTTTTCTTACCCCGCCGGCAGATATTTTTACTTGTTTTAAATATAAACCTGTTGATTTTTGTAATTTATTTCAATTATTACAATACATAACATCTTAAGCCACTTTGCGTAACAAGTAAATGCATCTCGATTTAAGAATTGTCAGATATTTACTAGAAAACAAGACAATAACAGCAAGACAGACCTTAATTTACTTTTTTCTTCCAAACATGAATTTACAGACGGCTGGACATTTTAAATAAAACAACTAGACATACCTATTCGGGTCTGCTCCCGTTTGCTGTGATGAACGGGGTCTTGGTCCAAAGCACATTTTGAGGAATACTTACACATTTTACTTCTTATTTCTTTAGAATTAATTATTATTTATTTTCAATTACAAAGTATGCGATCTGATTTTCTAATCGCGGTGTGTTTTATTCCTCGTTTGCTTGCATGGATTTGCTTTATTTATTTTGCTTGTTGCATTTAAATGCACATTTGATTTGTTGCCGCATTATCCTGTGTTAATGTATTTCAACGTGCTCATAAACAAAAAGTGCGTTATTATAACCAATTATATAGCTGTGAAATATATAAAAGTATTCCCAAAAACCCAGGTAAAAAAGTAAAATAAAAAATAAACCATTTTGATTTAGCAAAAGTTTACAAATAAATGCACTCCCTGTACACAACAAGCACGTCTGGTTACCATTCATGTTTTGCATGATTTAAGTCTCGTCGCATACATGTTTGCGTAAGGATTTGATATTTATTTTTTGTGGAAGTTTATTAAACTAAAAGGCTTTGTATTTTCTCGTTTGGCTCTCAGCGAAGGCGGTCGCATTTTATCTCCTCTCCTCCCCGTACCTTCCCTGCTTTGCTCCTATCGTGTTGTATAGTTTTGTGTCTTAACTTTGAGAGACTCTCTCCGCACTGCTCTTGAAAACTAAAAATCATGGATTTGATCAACTGGTCTCTCAACGCAATTGACACCATATTCTCGACGAGAAGCTTGGGTTCGGGGGAACCTGTCTGCCCTGCCGGAACGTTCGCTGCTGGCTACACGATGGACGCATGGGAGAAGTGGCGGGTCGTGTGTCTGGCGGCTCTTTCCGTGGAGGACGTTGAAGATATCTATCTATTCGGAACCATGATAACCTGGGGTTTGCTGACTGGATTATGCTTTGCCCTGGTTTATCGAGAAATTAAGAAAACGGTGACAGCTGCCAAAAGTCCAAAAAAGCTGCCCGGGATGATTGAAGCGGTGGGCAGAGCGGTCAGCGCTCAGGCTGGGACTATTAACCGCATTTTGGATAACAACTTGGAAATGACCCGCAATATGGATACCATCAAGGAGATGCAAACGGATTTGAAAAACATCAAGGAGATGTTAATGGATTTGAGAAAACTGATGGACCAGAATGGACTAAGAGAGTAGTTGTGTAAAGGAATGCGGCTACTCGCCCCAAGACCAAATAATTGCAATCTTATCTGCTTTCGGCCCCCTTATCCAGCACTGGCCTCGGCCAAGGCCGCTGCTGGAACAACAACTCCCTCGGAAGAGCACTGCAGCGAGACATCTCTTGCATTACCTACCCCCTCTCCCACAGACACCTGATGATTGTTGACTCTGTTTGGACCTAATCAAGGTTGTCTCCATGGCAATTGCTGTGTTAACGCTTTAACAACCTGCGGACTGAGGCACCGAGATTTGGGATGCCGGGCAAAGCGACTCTCTCAAGGCCTACACACACACACGAACTCTTACACACATATATATATATATATGCAATCACCACCCAGTACCCAGATCCCTCGCCTTCGCAGCTTCGTACCCCTCAGCGGGACAGACGGGTCTGTGACCAGCGCCTAACATGGCTGCAGGACCGGATGGCTGCTGGCCTTGCTGGGCTATCTCTACCCCCATTCCTTACCTAACGTGTTGCAAGTTTTGTGTGTTGTTCATGTTGTAAGGTGTACTATGTGCTTATGTTGCTGAGGTGTTTTTTTTTCCCTGTTCCCAGACTGTACTCCCTTTGGAGCATAGTCTGGGGGTTTGTATTTTTTTTTTTTAACCTACCCTCCCTCATGTAATGCTGTATTTCTTCCTAATGCCCTGTCAACCTGTTCTGTCTACCCCTTGTCAGTTCATGTATTGTATGTATGGACAGGTTGATGGATAATTTCACTGGTACTTGTACCATGTGACAATAAAGTGCTTGATTGATTTTTGCTCCGTGAGCCGCTTGGACGCTGTTTAAATAGTCATCGGGAGTTAACTGTATTTTGCTGTCCTGCAGTTTTTTTCTTTCTTTACGTGTGTATATAAGTGTATGTACCATTTATATAACTATTTCCACATGTAATATCTGAGCGGTGGTTTTTGAGACTTAAACAGAAGGCGAGAGTATGTTTGTGTGTTTTGGTTTATTTTTGGTTCGTCACTGCTTTTAAGAACTATGCACTGATTTGCTGTGTGGTTTGTCCCTTCTGTTAAAAAGTGGATTTAATCTAGTCTCTCCAATTGTGGGTAAATAACCGGTGGGCCATAAATTTTATCTTTTAAATATTTTTAAGCACTTTCTGTAAAAAATAAATTTGTACTATTTTTGGAGAGTCACGTCTCTGTCTTTAATCCCATCCGAACCAGCAGGGTCCTTTTCATATTTTTGTAACTTTTTTGTTTGTTTATTTTTTCTCTTGGGTTCAATCTATTTTCCTGTGTGAATAAATAACCCAGGTGACCTAGTCGGTTCCTTTTCATACCTTTAACCAAAGGTTACACATGCAAGCAAACGAGGAATAACACATACGATTAGATCATCACGTCACATACTTTGGAATTAATAAGAAACAATTATTCAGTCTAAAGAAATGAGAAGTAAAACGTGTATGTACTTCTTCAAATGGGCACACTTTGGACAACGACCCCCGTCATTACAGTAAAATGTTTTCCCTACTTCCGGTCAAAGCCGCCATTTTGTGAAATGGGCATATAGGCGACGCTGGAGCATGCCGCCATTGTCTCTGTTCAACAAAACAATTGTGTTTATATATAGATCTATTCGATTTTTTTTTCGATTTCAATCACCGAATACAAGGTACAACACGATGCCATCTGGCCCTTCTCTCTGGTTTATGTTTGTAAGGAAAATAGAGGGCGAAATTCCATTTCAGTCAAACATTCCTTCGTGCCACGCTGCTTTTTTTCTTTGAACGAAAAAAAAACCCGTGTGCTCCGCCTATACAATTCGTTTTCCTGTTTATGATTATTTTATGCTTAAAACAAGCAAATAAATCTGCCTAAAGGGTAAGAAAAAAAGTCGTGAACTTTTCCCATAAATACTATTTCAAGAAAAACTGTCCTACCCCACTGGCCGATTTTTTGCTTGTTTAAATTCACTTCGATTGCATATATAAAAATATTGTCTACAAACTAGATCACCGGGCAGATGTTTATCTTTTTAGTATCCACCGAAGACACATGCGAACCTGCATATGGGCCAAACTTTTCCACAATACACATTCGTTGTGTGCACGCGCCATTGTCTTTGTTCAACGCGACAGCGTGCTCCGCCTAAATAATTTGACCCATTTTAACATGGGTTTGTTTCTCGTTGTTGTTTTTTCTTTGAAAACAATCTATATAGCGCTCTCCACAATCGTTTTGGTGTTAGCTTTACGTGGAATAGAAACACACAAAAGTACTGAGCGAACGAGAAACATATTATAGAACGCGCAACATCATATAGATCACGGATTGGAAACCAAACTGGCAACCACGCACAAAAGAAGCAAACTCTGGTTTTAAACTCACCTTATTTGTGCCCGGAAAGCGCCCGAGTCGATGAACGGAGTGGACGGAGCAAGCCTCGCTTCCATTTCCGAAGGTCAAAAATCCATTTAAACTTGTAGTCCCCGGTGTCCACTTGTTCTTGTCCAAAAAGCCGAGAAGCGATACCGCAATGGGAGCCGGAGAAGGCGCTGGCTGTCGGGATGGAGGTTAACGGGTCAGAGGTCTGGCACTGAAGGTCTGGGTCCATTCCTCACCGTGTGCATTTCACTCTATACGTGTAAAAAACATACAAATACATAAAATACATACAGAAACAGTTATCACTTACACAAAAAGAACATGAAGGTAAAGCTTCAGTTAATTTGCCTGCTGATTGCTTTTTGCATGCACATAAAAAACTGAACAAAACTGATATACTAAACAAAATAGGCCCTAAAATTGAGGAACACCAGTTGTATAGCTATTTTTTAAATATGAAATAAGACAATAAATTACAAATAACATTTGAATGCCTGCAGCTTGTTCATGTCCACTCCACAAAAAAAAACAGTGTGACCCTTCTATTTGGTTTCAAGTTTGAAAGTTTCGAACCTATGCAACACTCTTAAGACAAATGCTCCTAAAAAGTACCAAATAAGGGTTCCTCAGCATGTAACCACAGCAGAACCCGTTTTTTGGTACTATATGGAAACTTTTTATAAGGTTCTATAAAGAATCTTGCCTTGAAAAGTGCTCGCCTCAATGGTGCTATAAAAAAACATTAATTTATCAGCTGTCAGGAGTGACATTTTTGTTACTTATCCACTTTTTAATGTATAACACTTGATAAAGATTATTTATTGTCAATTCTTCACATGTTTCAAGCATACAAAGCAATCGAAATACAAGGTGCATCAGCATTCAGTTAATATGCCACCTGGAGCTGGAATCAGCTTTCAGAAGAGATCAGATGTGTTTCAACGGTAGACACTTTTAAATCTAGATGAAAAACACGACGGTTTAACTTTGCATTTACTGAATGATTTAAAACAGTACGAATGAAACAGTATAAAAGAATACAACAGTATGAACCTGTAGCTGGAATCAGCTTTCGGATGAGATCAGATGTGTTTCAACAGTAGGCACTTTTAAACCTAGATTAAAAACACATCAGTTTAACTTTGCATTTACTGAATGATTTAAAACAGTACGAATGAAACAGTATAAAAGAATACAACAGTATGAACCTGTAGCTGGAATCAGCTTTCAAATGAGATCAGATGTGTTTCAACAGTGGGCACTTTTAAACCTAGATTAAAGACACATCGATTTAACTTTGCATTTACTGAAGAATATAAAACAGTACGAATAAAACAGTATAAAAGAATACAACAGTATGATCGGTTTAACTTTGCATTTACTGAATGATTTAAAACAGTACGAATAAAACAGTATAAAAGAATACAACAGTATGAACCTGTAGCTGGAATCAGCTTTCAGATGAGATCAGATGTGTTTCAACAGTAGGCACTTTTAAATCTAGATTTAAAGACACATCGGTTTAACTTTGCATTTACTGAAGAATTTGAAACAGTACGAATGAAACAGTATAAAAGAATACAACAGTATAAACCTGTAGCTGGAATCAGCTTTCAGATGAGATCAGATGTGTTTCAACAGTAGGCACTTTTAAATCTAGATTAAAGACACAACGGTTTAACTTTGCATTTACTGAATAAACAGTACGAATAAAACATTATAAAAGAATACAACAGTATGATCGGTTTAACTTTGCATTTACTGAATGATTTAAAACAGAACGAATAAAACAGTATAAAAGAATACAACAGTATGAACCTGTAGCTGGAATCAGCTTTCAAATGAGATCAGATGTGTTTCAACAGAAGACACTTTTGAATCTAGATTAAAAACACATCGGTTTAACTTTGCATTTACTGAATGATTTAAAACAGTACGAATAAAACAGTATAAAAGAATACAACAGTATGATCGGTTTAACTTTGCATTTACTGAATGATTTAAAACAGTACGAATAAAACAGTATAAAAGAATACAACAGTATGATCGGTTTAACTTTGCATTTACTGAATGATTTAAAACAGTACGAATAAAACAGTATAAAAGAATACAACAGTATGAACCTGTATAGCTGGAATCAGCTTCAGATGAGATCAGATGTGTTTCAACAGTAGGCACTTTCAAATCTAGATTAAAAACACCATCGGTTTAACTTTGCATTTACTGAATGATTTAAAATAAAACAGTATAAAAGAATAAAACAGTATGAACCTTGCCTGTTATAAAGGGAATGAAGCTTACGGTATGGTGCTTACCTGCAGAAATAAAGTACAAAAAGAACACACAGAACTTCAATTTTCAACCTGTTTGTGATTACCACACAATCCCGTCACCTGGCTGTGGTCTTCATTTGGTGAACGGTTCTTCACTCATAATTGACCTATACAAGAAATAGAGAAGAATATTAAGCAATTCTGCTCTTACATTTAGATGTGCCCCAAGAACACAGACACACCGGCTCCAAAATGTTGAAACAGTACATTTCTGTTATTTTAATGTGGCAAATGTGTCAGCTTTAAAAGAATCATACCTTACCTTTTAAACAGGATGCGCACTGCATTAAATACCTTTACTCCCAGCATAAGCAAGCAATTTTCAAAATGCTTTAAAAGTAAATGGTGATTATTTTACTTGTTTGCCTGTTTTTGACTACCATAGAATCCTGTCGCCTGGATTCCAACCTATCATTTTCAGGCTTGTAAAGCAAATAATGAAATACATTATCATTGACTTCCATAGTAGGAAAAAAATATTTTGGAAGTATCGTGATAAATGATGAAGAAAATATTTTGAAAAATGATGGTTAGCACACAGTCGATGGTACCTATTAAATTTCATCATATTTTTTTATTCCTACTATGGAAGTCAATGGTCACTATCTGCTGTGGGTTTACCATCATTCCTCAAAATATCTTCTTTTGTGTTAATCAGAAAAAACGAACGCATACAGGTTTAAAACAACACGAGGATGAGTAAATGATGACAGAATTATCATTATTATAAATTGAAATATTTTCTTACTGCAAGTCATTTAGGTAATCAAGAAAATACTTTACCCGTTGTCTTTGCAAGTTAAACAAATACAGCTTTGCTTCCAGGTCTGTCGACGTTGCTGTGGTTTTTCGACAGCTGTAGTATGAAGGGTAGCGAATGAATGAATACATTGCACAAAAAATCCTTTTTAACTATGCAAATATCTAAAAAGTCTTAAAATAAGATGCATTATTTTGATGAGCAAAAGGACATAAGAAAATAAGCCTAGCCTTTCGGGAGAAAAAACATAAAATTTAAGTGAATTTGGGCTTAAAACAAGCAAATAAATCTGCCAAAGGGGTTAGAAACAAATCTAGATTTAAACACCTAATTCAAGAAAAATTGTCTTAGCCCATTGGCAGATTTGTTGGCTTGTTTTAATGTACATTCATGTACAATATTTCGTTTTGTCTTGTATTTCTAAGCATTTTGTACTGCCCAACGTTGTCTAGGTTGTTTAACGGTTGTCATTTTCTTTTAAAAGCTTTATAATTTATTAGTTTGGATGATTGCCATTCCTGAGAACCGCTTACATTGTAAGTAAAAGAATCATCTAAGCATTATTTTGTTGAATGTCTCTTAGACATGTAGCTGTTTGATTGTGGTTCTATTTAATGGCCAGTCTATACTTGGGGAACGGTCAAACGTCTATTAGATTTTCACTGACAGCCCAAATTAAGCCTTGTTTTAGCCTAGACACATATTCGCGGTCTATTAGAAGTTATGTAGTCGTTTAATAGCCGCTTTTTGATGACCAATGCGTTCTTGTGCCGTGGTTAGGCGTCTCTTGGATTTTCCGTAAAAAGACAAACGAATCTATTTTTAACACAAAGGCCAGGGGAGAGCGCGAACGCAGTCCCCCACTATCAGAAATTTTGCAGTCGAGATTCCCACATTTGGGGAATTCGCAAAGGGTCAGCACAACCGGAGTGCAATGGCTGAGCCTCGCCCTGGGTGAACCACCTTCATGATCATGGTATCTCCCCTGCCAGGTAAGTATGAGCAACAGCCTTTGAGGCCAGACGGCCGCATCTTCCTGTGACCGATCGCATCGACGGCGCCCCCGAAGGCCGTCCGACTACCATTTCATTACTGTGTGTGACCAGGTGGAAAGGCGCACGAAGCCAGGTCTGAAACCAAATATTCTTCGAGATCTACCCATTTTCCGTTCCCAGCCCGGTTAAACCGTGCAGAGAGAAAAACGTGAAACAATTTAAATCAAATGGATTTAAATAGCGCATTTCAATATATCGTTTCGTTATTACAAAGTAACTTTACGTGGAATAGAAACAAAGAAATGTACAGAGCAATCGAGAAACAACGAAAGCATAGCAATTTTAGAACGTGGATAAATAAAAACACAAGGGCTCAATGACTTACCCGTTGTCGTTGTGAGTTAAACAAATACAGCTATGCTTCCAGATCTGCCGACGTTGCTGTGGTTCTTCGACAGCTGTAGTACAGTGAAAAAAAAGTTTTCAGGTGTTTTGAACATCCCAATCTGTCTCGTTCGCTTTTTCAGCTGTGTCGATGATGTTTAAGTCGTCATCGTGTCACCTCCAAAATACGAATGCATACAGGTTGAAAACAACACGAGGATGAATAAATGATGACAGAGTTATCATTATAAATTAAAATATTTTCTTACTGCAAGTCATTTAGGTAATCAAGAAAATACTTTACCCGTTGTCTTAAACAAATACAGCTATGCTTCCAGGCGTGTCGACGTTGCTGTGGTTTTTCGACCGCTGTAGTATGAAGGGTAGTGGAAAAAAAGTTTTCAGGTGTTTTTAACATCCCAAACTGTCTCGTACGATTTTCTTGCGCCTTCAGCTGTGTCGAGGCTGTTTAATTCGTCCTGGTATCACCTCCGCAAACTGTAAGGAAAATAATTAAATACATTACAAAAACATTTCGTTATCAGCGTGTTCATTTCCATGCAAGCTTTTCGTTAAACCAATAATGCCAACGAATACACAGCACTTTTAAAACACACGAATTAAAAAACACTCTGTCATTCACGCACAAAAGAAACAAATTCTGTTTTTTACCTAACTTATTTGTCCCCGAGAAGGGGAGCGCACCGTTCATGGAAACACTGCAATACCACGTCGATGCATGGAGTGGAAGGAGCAAGCTCCGCTTCCATTTCCGAAGGTCAAAAATCCATTTAACGTATAGTCCCCGGGTAGGAGACGTATCAGACATTAAACTGATAAGAACAGATACTACACTTGATCTTAGCCAAAAGGCCGAGAAGCGATACCGCAATAGACGCAGCCAAAGGGGACCCGGCGAAGGCGCTGGCTTTCGGGGTGGAGGCTAGCGGGCATTTAACTCTAATATGAAGTAGTATGTAATATGAAGGGTAGAGTGAAAAAAAAGTGTTAAAGTGTTTTAAACATCCACATCTGTTCGTTTACTTTGTATTTTTTTCCTGTTTTCGAGTAAAAAAGAATTCTTAAATCGAGATGCATTTTCTTAAGCAAAGTGGCTTAGATTTTAAGTCTTGTTTACTGAAATAAATTCTAAAATGTAATAGGTTAAGGCCTAAATCAAGTAAAAATATATGCCAGTGGTTTAAGGGAAATAAACCTAAATTGAGTTTATTATTGCATTAAGTTGGAACAGAAATTAAGTTTATTTTTCTTACCCCACCGGCAGATATTTTTACTTGTTTTAAATATAAACCTGTTGCTTTTTAGAATTTATTTCAATTATTACAACACATAATATCTTAAGCCACTTTGCTTAACAAGTAAATGCATCTCGATTTAAGAATGGTCAGATATTTACTAGAAAACAAGACAAAAACTTCCAAACATGAATTTACAGACGGCTGGAAATTTTAAACAAAATAACTAGACATACCTATTCGGGTCTGCTCCCGTTTGCTGTGATGAAGGGGGTCTTAGTCCAAAGCACATTTTGAGGAATACTTACACATTTTACTTCTTATTTCTTTAGAATTAATTATTATTTATTTTCAATTACAAAGTATGCGATCTGATTTTCTGATCGCGGTGTGTTTTATTCCTCGTTTGCTTGCATGGATTTGCTTTATTTATTTTGCTTGTTGCATTTAAATGCACATTTGATTTGTTGCCGCATTATCCTGTGTTAATGTATTTCAACGTGCTTATAAACAAAAAGTGCGTTATTATAACCAATTATATAGCTGTGAAATATATAAAAGTATTCCCAAAAACCCAGGTAAAAAAGTAAAATAAAAAATAAACCATTTTGATTTAGCAAAAGTTTACAAATAAATGCACTCCCTGTACACAACAAGCACGTCTGGTTACCATTCATGTTTTGCATGATTTAAGTCTCGTCGCATACATGTTTGCGTAAGGATTTGATATTTATTTTTTGTGGAAGTTTATTAAACTAAAAGGCTTTGTATTTTTGCTCCGTGAGCCGCTTGGACGCTGTTTAAATAGTCATCGGGAGTTAACTGTATTTTGCTGTCCTGCAGTTTTTTTCTTTCTTTACGTGTGTATATAAGTGTATGTACCATTTATATAACTATTTCCACATGTAATATCTGAGCGGTGGTTTTTGAGACTTAAACAGAAGGCGAGAGTATGTTTGTGTGTTTTGGTTTATTTTTGGTTCGTCACTGCTTTTAAGAACTATGCACTGATTTGCTGTGTGGTTTGTCCCTTCTGTTAAAAAGTGGATTTAATCTAGTCTCTCCAATTGTGGGTAAATAACCGGTGGGCCGTAAATTTTATCTTTTAAATATTTTTAAGCACTTTCTGTAAAAAATAAATTTGTACTATTTTTGGAGAGTCACGTCTCTGTCTTTAATCCCATCCGAACCAGCAGGGTCCTTTTCATATTTTTGTAACTTTTTTGTTTGTTTATTTTTTCTCTTGGGTTCAATCTATTTTCCTGTGTGAATAAATAACCCAGGTGACCTAGTCGGTTCCTTTTCATACCTTTAACCAAAGGTTACACATGCAAGCAAACGAGGAATAACACATACGATTAGATCATCACGTCACATACTTTGGAATTAATAAGAAACAATTATTCAGTCTAAAGAAATGAGAAGTAAAACGTGTATGTACTTCTTCAAATGGGCACACTTTGGACAACGACCCCCGTCATTACAGTAAAATGTTTCCCTACTTCCGGTCAAAGCCGCCATTTTGTGAAATGGGCATATAGGCGACGCTGGAGCATGCCGCCATTGTCTCTGTTCAACAAAACAATTGTGTTTATATATAGATCTATTCGATTTTTTTTCGATTTCAATCACCGAATACAAGGTACAACACGATGCCATCTGGCCCTTCTCTCTGGTTTATGTTTGTAAGGAAAATAGAGGGCGAAATTCCATTTCAGTCAAACATTCCTTCGTGCCACGCTGCTTTTTTTCTTTGAACGAAAAAAAAACCCGTGTGCTCCGCCTAAGTGCGTTATTATAATTCATTATATAGCTGCGAAATATATAAAAGTATTCCCAGCAAACACAAAACGTTTTTATAACGTTTTTGTATTTGCTGGGTTGGCATCACTTTCTTTAGCTCACACAAAATTCTACCAAAAAACAGCATATCATTTTCTACTAAATAACTGCATACACTGTGGATTAAAAATGTCCGGAATGCGAACCTGGTAAAACCCAGGTAAAAAAAGCAAATAAAAATAAACCATTTTGATTTAGCAAAAGTTTACAAATAAATGCACTCCCTGTACACAACAAGCACGTCTCGTTACCATTCATATTTTGCGTGATTTAAGTTTCGTCGCATACATTTTGGAATAAAATAAGGCTTTTAATGTATGCAGACTTCATTCTCCATTAAGGGCTTATCAATCATAATGAACGCTGTTAACTATTCTCATTGAATGGTCTAAATCCAATGCTGGTAAAGAAATCAAATGTCCATTTAAACGCAACAAGCAAACAGCTATGCTTCCAGGGGCCTATACCATGAAGCTGGTTTAGTTGGTTAGCCAGCTTTGTTTAG
The DNA here is from genome assembly GCF_027580225.2 of Misgurnus anguillicaudatus. Taxonomy (NCBI): domain Eukaryota; kingdom Metazoa; phylum Chordata; class Actinopteri; order Cypriniformes; family Cobitidae; genus Misgurnus; species Misgurnus anguillicaudatus. The sequence continues at coordinate 1,688,850 of NW_027395284.1, read as the reverse complement.
GATTAGTTTGTGCAAATCCTGGGTTTTGGGTACCATGAAAATAGCTTTTACCAACAAGGCCTGCACATTGGCTTGGTTTTGTCAACCTGAAACTAATCCTGTAACCCTGAGTTTGTTTAACCATTTTCATGGTACGGGCCCCAGGTCTGTCGACGTTGCTGTGGTTTTTCGACAGCTGTAATATGAAGGGTAGAGTGAAAAAAGTGTTTAAGTGTTTTAAACATCCAAATCTGTTCGTTTACTTGCTACTTTTTTCCTGTTTTCGAGTAAAAAAATAATTCTTAAATCGAGATGCATTTTCTTGTTAAGCAAAGTGGCTTAGATTTTAAGTCTTGTTTACTGAAATCAATTCTAAAATGTAATAGGTTAAGGCCTAAATCAAGTAAAAATATATGCCAGTGGGTTAAGGGAAATAAACCTAAATTGAGTTTATTATTGAATTAAGTTGAAACTGAAATTAAGTTTATTTTTCTTACCCCGCCGGCAGATATTTTTACTTGTTTTAAATATAAACCTGTTGATTTTTGTAATTTATTTCAATTATTACAATACATAACATCTTAAGCCACTTTGCGTAACAAGTAAATGCATCTCGATTTAAGAATTGTCAGATATTTACTAGAAAACAAGACAATAACAGCAAGACAGACCTTAATTTACTTTTTTCTTCCAAACATGAATTTACAGACGGCTGGACATTTTAAATAAAACAACTAGACATACCTATTCGGGTCTGCTCCCGTTTGCTGTGATGAACGGGGTCTTGGTCCAAAGCACATTTTGAGGAATACTTACACATTTTACTTCTTATTTCTTTAGAATTAATTATTATTTATTTTCAATTACAAAGTATGCGATCTGATTTTCTAATCGCGGTGTGTTTTATTCCTCGTTTGCTTGCATGGATTTGCTTTATTTATTTTGCTTGTTGCATTTAAATGCACATTTGATTTGTTGCCGCATTATCCTGTGTTAATGTATTTCAACGTGCTCATAAACAAAAAGTGCGTTATTATAACCAATTATATAGCTGTGAAATATATAAAAGTATTCCCAAAAACCCAGGTAAAAAAGTAAAATAAAAAATAAACCATTTTGATTTAGCAAAAGTTTACAAATAAATGCACTCCCTGTACACAACAAGCACGTCTGGTTACCATTCATGTTTTGCATGATTTAAGTCTCGTCGCATACATGTTTGCGTAAGGATTTGATATTTATTTTTTGTGGAAGTTTATTAAACTAAAAGGCTTTGTATTTTTGCTCCGTGAGCCGCTTGGACGCTGTTTAAATAGTCATCGGGAGTTAACTGTATTTTGCTGTCCTGCAGTTTTTTTCTTTCTTTACGTGTGTATATAAGTGTATGTACCATTTATATAACTATTTCCACATGTAATATCTGAGCGGTGGTTTTTGAGACTTAAACAGAAGGCGAGAGTATGTTTGTGTGTTTTGGTTTATTTTTGGTTCGTCACTGCTTTTAAGAACTATGCACTGATTTGCTGTGTGGTTTGTCCCTTCTGTTAAAAAGTGGATTTAATCTAGTCTCTCCAATTGTGGGTAAATAACCGGTGGGCCGTAAATTTTATCTTTTAAATATTTTTAAGCACTTTCTGTAAAAAATAAATTTGTACTATTTTTGGAGAGTCACGTCTCTGTCTTTAATCCCATCCGAACCAGCAGGGTCCTTTTCATATTTTTGTAACTTTTTTGTTTGTTTATTTTTTCTCTTGGGTTCAATCTATTTTCCTGTGTGAATAAATAACCCAGGTGACCTAGTCGGTTCCTTTTCATACCTTTAACCAAAGGTTACACATGCAAGCAAACGAGGAATAACACATACGATTAGATCATCACGTCACATACTTTGGAATTAATAAGAAACAATTATTCAGTCTAAAGAAATGAGAAGTAAAACGTGTATGTACTTCTTCAAATGGGCACACTTTGGACAACGACCCCCGTCATTACAGTAAAATGTTTTCCCTACTTCCGGTCAAAGCCGCCATTTTGTGAAATGGGCATATAGGCGACGCTGGAGCATGCCGCCATTGTCTCTGTTCAACAAAACAATTGTGTTTATATATAGATCTATTCGATTTTTTTTTCGATTTCAATCACCGAATACAAGGTACAACACGATGCCATCTGGCCCTTCTCTCTGGTTTATGTTTGTAAGGAAAATAGAGGGCGAAATTCCATTTCAGTCAAACATTCCTTCGTGCCACGCTGCTTTTTTTCTTTGAACGAAAAAAAAAACCCGTGTGCTCCGCCTATACAATTCGTTTTCCTGTTTATGATTATTTTATGCTTAAAACAAGCAAATAAATCTGCCTAAAGGGTAAGAAAAAAAGTCGTGAACTTTTCCCATAAATACTATTTCAAGAAAAACTGTCCTACCCCACTGGCCGATTTTTTGCTTGTTTAAATTCACTTCGATTGCATATATAAAAATATTGTCTACAAACTAGATCACCGGGCAGATGTTTATCTTTTTAGTATCCACCGAAGACACATGGGAACCTGCATATGGGCCAAACTTTTCCACAATACACATTCGTTGTGTGCACGCGCCATTGTCTTTGTTCAACGCGACAGCGTGCTCCGCCTAAATAATTTGACCCATTTTAACATGGGTTTGTTTCTCGTTGTTGTTTTTTCTTTGAAAACAATCTATATAGCGCTCTCCACAATCGTTTTGGTGTTAGCTTTACGTGGAATAGAAACACACAAAAGTACTGAGCGAACGAGAAACATATTATAGAACGCGCAACATCATATAGATCACGGATTGGAAACCAAACTGGCAACCACGCACAAAAGAAGCAAACTCTGGTTTTAAACTCACCTTATTTGTGCCCGGAAAGCGCCCGAGTCGATGAACGGAGTGGACGGAGCAAGCCTCGCTTCCATTTCCGAAGGTCAAAAATCCATTTAAACTTGTAGTCCCCGGTGTCCACTTGTTCTTGTCCAAAAAGCCGAGAAGCGATACCGCAATGGGAGCCGGAGAAGGCGCTGGCTGTCGGGATGGAGGTTAACGGGTCAGAGGTCTGGCACTGAAGGTCTGGGTCCATTCCTCACCGTGTGCATTTCACTCTATACGTGTAAAAAACATACAAATACATAAAATACATACAGAAACAGTTATCACTTACACAAAAAGAACATGAAGGTAAAGCTTCAGTTAATTTGCTTGCTGATTGCTTTTTGCATGCACATAAAAAACTGAACAAAACTGATATACTAAACAAAATAGGCCCTAAAATTGAGGAACACCAGTTGTATAGCTATTTTTTAAATATGAAATAAGACAATAAATTACAAATAACATTTGAATGCCTGCAGCTTGTTCATGTCCACTCCACAAAAAAAAAACAGTGTGACCCTTCTATTTGGTTTCAAGTTTGAAAGTTTCGAACCTATGCAACACTCTTAAGACAAATGCTCCTAAAAAGTACCAAATAAGGGTTCCTCAGCATGTAACCACAGCAGAACCCGTTTTTTGGTACTATATGGAAACTTTTTATAAGGTTCTATAAAGAATCTTGCCTTGAAAAGTGCTCGCCTCAATGGTGCTATAAAAAAACATTAATTTATCAGCTGTCAGGAGTGACATTTTTGTTACTTATCCACTTTTTAATGTATAACACTTGATAAAGATTATTTATTGTCAATTCTTCACATGTTTCAAGCATACAAAGCAATCGAAATACAAGGTGCATCAGCATTCAGTTAATATGCCACCTGGAGCTGGAATCAGCTTTCAGAAGAGATCAGATGTGTTTCAACGGTAGACACTTTTAAATCTAGATGAAAAACACGACGGTTTAACTTTGCATTTACTGAATGATTTAAAACAGTACGAATGAAACAGTATAAAAGAATACAACAGTATGAACCTGTAGCTGGAATCAGCTTTCGGATGAGATCAGATGTGTTTCAACAGTAGGCACTTTTAAACCTAGATTAAAAACACATCAGTTTAACTTTGCATTTACTGAATGATTTAAAACAGTACGAATGAAACAGTATAAAAGAATACAACAGTATGAACCTGTAGCTGGAATCAGCTTTCAAATGAGATCAGATGTGTTTCAACAGTGGGCACTTTTAAACCTAGATTAAAGACACATCGATTTAACTTTGCATTTACTGAAGAATATAAAACAGTACGAATAAAACAGTATAAAAGAATACAACAGTATAAACCTGTAGCTGGAATCAGCTTTCAGATGAGATCAGATGTGTTTCAACAGTAGGCACTTTTAAATCTAGATTAAAGACACAACGGTTTAACTTTGCATTTACTGAATAAACAGTACGAATAAAACATTATAAAAGAATACAACAGTATGATCGGTTTAACTTTGCATTTACTGAATGATTTAAAACAGTACGAATAAAACAGTATAAAAGAATACAACAGTATGAACCTGTAGCTGGAATCAGCTTTCAGATGAGATCAGATGTGTTTCAACAGTAGGCACTTTTAAATCTAGATTTAAAGACACATCGGTTTAACTTTGCATTTACTGAAGAATTTGAAACAGTACGAATGAAACAGTATAAAAGAATACAACAGTATAAACCTGTAGCTGGAATCAGCTTTCAGATGAGATCAGATGTGTTTCAACAGTAGGCACTTTTAAATCTAGATTAAAGACACAACGGTTTAACTTTGCATTTACTGAATAAACAGTACGAATAAAACATTATAAAAGAATACAACAGTATGATCGGTTTAACTTTGCATTTACTGAATGATTTAAAACAGAACGAATAAAACAGTATAAAAGAATACAACAGTATGAACCTGTAGCTGGAATCAGCTTTCAAATGAGATCAGATGTGTTTCAACAGAAGACACTTTAAAATCTAGATTAAAAACACATCGGTTTAACTTTGCATTTACTGAATGATTTAAAACAGTACGAATAAAACAGTATAAAAGAATACAACAGTATGATCGGTTTAACTTTGCATTTACTGAATGATTTAAAACAGTACGAATAAAACAGTTTAAAAGAATACAACAGTATGATCGGTTTAACTTTAGATTTACTGAATGATTTAAAACAGTACGAATAAAACAGTATAAAAGAATACAACAGTATGAACCTGTATAGCTGGAATCAGCTTCAGATGAGATCAGATGTGTTTCAACAGTAGGCACTTTCAAATCTAGATTAAAAACACCATCGGTTTAACTTTGCATTTACTGAATGATTTAAAATAAAACAGTATAAAAGAATAAAACAGTATGAACCTTACCTGTTATAAAGGGAATGAAGCTTACGGTATGGTGCTTACCTGCAGAAATAAAGTACAAAAAGAACACACAGAACTTCAATTTTCAACCTGTTTGTGATTACCACACAATCCCGTCACCTGGCTGTGGTCTTCATTTGGTGAACGGTTCTTCACTCATAATTGACCTATACAAGAAATAGAGAAGAATATTAAGCAATTCTGCTCTTACATTTAGATGTGCCCCAAGAACACAGACACACCGGCTCCAAAATGTTGAAACAGTACATTTCTGTTATTTTAATGTGGCAAATGTGTCAGCTTTAAAAGAATCATACCTTACCTTTTAAACAGGATGCGCACTGCATTAAATACCTTTACTCCCAGCATAAGCAAGCAAATTTCAAAATGCTTTAAAAGTAAATGGTAATTATTTTACTTGTTTGCCTGTTTTTGACTACCATAGAATCCTGTCGCCTGGATTCCAACCTATCATTTTCAGGCTTGTAAAGCAAATAATGAAATACATTATCATTGACTTCCATAGTAGGAAAAAAAATATTTTGGAATTATCGTGATAAATGATGAAGAAAATATTTTGAAAAATTATGGTTAGCACACAGTCGATGGTACCTATTAAATTTCATCATATTTTTTTATTCCTACTATGGAAGTCAATGGTCACTATCTGCTGTGGGTTTACCATCATTCCTCAAAATATCTTCTTTTGTGTTAATCAGAAAAAACAAACGCATACAGGTTTAAAACAACACGAGGATGAGTAAATGATGACAGAATTATCATTATTATAAATTGAAATATTTTCTTACTGCAAGTCATTTAGGTAATCAAGAAAATACTTTACCCGTTGTCTTTGCAAGTTAAACAAATACAGCTTTGCTTCCAGGTCTGTCGACGTTGCTGTGGTTTTTCGACAGCTGTAGTATGAAGGGTAGCGAATGAATGAATACATTGCACAAAAAATCCTTTTTAACTATGCAAATATCTAAAAAGTCTTAAAATAAGATGCATTATTTTGATGAGCAAAAGGACATAAGAAAATAAGCCTAGCCTTTCGGGAGAAAAAACATAAAATTTAAGTGAATTTGGGCTTAAAACAAGCAAATAAATCTGCCAAAGGGGTTAGAAACAAATCTAGATTTAAACACCTAATTCAAGAAAAATTGTCTTAGCCCATTGGCAGATTTGTTGGCTTGTTTTAATGTACATTCATGTACAATATTTCGTTTTGTCTTGTATTTCTAAGCATTTTGTACTGCCCAACGTTGTCTAGGTTGTTTAACGGTTGTCATTTTCTTTTAAAAGCTTTATAATTTATTAGTTTGGATGATTGCCATTCCTGAGAACCGCTTACATTGTAAGTAAAAGAATCATCTAAGCATTATTTTGTTGAATGTCTCTTAGACATGTAGCTGTTTGATTGTGGTTCTATTTAATGGCCAGTCTATACTTGGGGAACGGTCAAACGTCTATTAGATTTTCACTGACAGCCCAAATTAAGCCTTGTTTTAGCCTAGACACATATTCGCGGTCTATTAGAAGTTATGTAGTCGTTTAATAGCCGCTTTTTGATGACCAATGCGTTCTTGTGCCGTGGTTAGGCGTCTCTTGGATTTTCCGTAAAAAGACAAACGAATCTATTTTTAACACAAAGGCCAGGGGAGAGCGCGAACGCAGTCCCCCACTATCAGAAATTTTGCAGTCGAGATTCCCACATTTGGGGAATTCGCAAAGGGTCAGCACAACCGGAGTGCAATGGCTGAGCCTCGCCCTGGGTGAACCACCTTCATGATCATGGTATCTCCCCTGCCAGGTAAGTATGAGCAACAGCCTTTTGGCGCTTTTCCATTGCATAGTACCCCACGGTTTGGTTTAGTTTGGGTCGGGTCAGCTTACTTTTGGGAGCTTTTCCATTGGGATCACTTCGTAGTACCCGATACTTTTTTTCGTACCACCTCGGTTGGGGTTCC